>NC_067495.1:69350550-69650550 GCF_947179515.1 Apodemus sylvaticus
GTCTCTCTCTCTCGTCTCTCTCTTCTGTCTTTTTTTACTCTCTCTCCACTTCTCTGTAAATATTCAAAGGTACTAGTTCTTTATTTTTTTAATTTACTTAAAATGTAATGAGATTTTTTTCTTTTTTCTTTATTCTTTAATCTTTTTTACAGTCCAGACATTATCCCCCTCCTAGTCTACCCATCTGACTGTTCCACATTCCACACCTTCTCCCAGCGTCCCGCCCACCCCGACTCCAAGAGGATATCCCGCACCCACCATTACCAAAACAGGCCTCCCAACTCCCTGGGGCCCCAGGTCTCTGCGAGGTTGAGGTGTATCTTCTTTGACTGAGTTCAGATCAGGCAGTCCTCTGCTCTATATGTGTTGGGAGCCTCATCTCTACTGCGGTATGCTGCCTGTTTGGTGGCTCAGTGTCTGAGAGATTCCAGGGGTCTTCCTATAGTGTTGCCCTCTTCTTCAGGCTTCTTCCAACCTTTCCCTAATTCAACCACAGGGGTCACCAGTTTCTGTCCTTAGGTTAGGCTGTAAATAGTCTGCATCTGATTCTTTCAGCTGCTTGTTAGGCTTTTCAGAGTGGCAGTCATTGATAGGTCCCTGTTTTGTAAGCATGCCAAAGTATCAGTAATAGTGTCAGGCCATAATCAGGTTCTGGGGAGAGGGGAAACAGGACGGAAGCCTTGAGGGTCAGCAGAAATAATCCAAACAGGCAACCTCACAAGGTAGGAGATAGGGGGACCCTCTAGAATGTGCAGAGACCTGGGAGTTGAGAGACTCTCAGGACTCAAAGGGAAGGACCTTAGTTGTAATGCCCTACCATGGGTAGAGGGAACTTCTAGAAGTCCACCTCCACTAGAAAGACAGGGCATCAAGTGGAGGAATGGGGGTTGCCATCGACCGTCCAAAACTCTGTCCCAGAATTTTTCCTATCTGAATGAACTGTAAGAACAAAAATGGAAAAGAGACTGAGGAAAAGGAGGTCCAGTGACAGGCCTAAATTGGGACTGAGCTCAGGTACTCGTTCTTATATAGTGATCACATGTTACTCAGCGTGATATCTAATTCAATTTCTATCTTTTATCAAGCTAATGATTATTAATATTTATAATATGTTCTTTAACATTTTATTTGATAAATATTGTACAACTTTTTTTCTAATCAATACTAGGCACCATACAGATAAAATATTCTATGCTTCCTTTTATGATTATCAACATTCTCACATAGAAATTTTTCATAAGAAGTCATTAAAAAGTTATATCATTTGCTTATCATGCACCAGGTATTATTTGACTCATACCTTAGTCACAATTTATGAGAGTCTATCAGCATTTTCATAGGACAGAAACTGTAATTTAGAGGCTTGTTCAAAGCCATAATCTAGTAATTGAAATAAGTGATATTCAAACTCCAGATAACTATACAGATCATTCTTAATATTACAACAGAAAGTCAGTGAGATCAGAGGTCCTCTTTATTAACTGGGATAGATCTGTGAGCTGTTTTCCAAATACAGTTAAAAACTCAATAAATAATTTGATTTACATATCTCTATTACTTTCTGCATAGTTTAGTTCTTGCACCAACTTATAGTTAGAGAATTATAGCTTTTAGAGGAGAAATGTTAATCTCCTCTTTTAACTGTGAAATTTAAGGTTTTCCTTCTATTAGTACAGAGTTGTGTTCATAGGTGTACTGCTGAGTTTCAAAGCCAATATGTATGAGCTGTGTTTTATTCTATTTTATGTAGTTATTTGTACATATTTATTACTCAGTGACATTTATTAGAATTTCCCAGGTAATTATCACAATCTATGATTTTCCTTCAGAGTAATTCCTTATTTATAGGTATCACTAATTTCACATAGAAAGAAGATAGAAGTTGCTAGCTTACTTTCCTTATCTATTGTTAATTATTTTATGTAAATTATCTGTCTACATATATGCTTATCTCTGTGTGTGTGGAGGGGGCAGATTTGTGTTAGGATACACCATTGGCTTAATTGAACCAGGTCATCTTGCTTTTATAATAGCTCTTCTCCCACAGCCTGGTGAAACCTAGACCAACCACAAAAAGATTTTAATCCTAGTCTTAAAATAGTGACTTCTATTGAGACCCGCAGGCTGTGCTTTAGCAACTGGTCATTTCAGTCCTTCTTCTGCACGCAATTTAGCAAAGAACTATAGCATTTCTATCATGAAGATTGGAACCACTGCTCTTGTGGCAGGAATTGTTGGTGCTATTGGTGTTATTCTTTTTTTAATAGCATTTGGAACTGAAAATTGGTTACTTGCAACAGAGACTTGTGGAAGTTTTGATTCTAACAATGGAACTTTGGATATTGAAGAAGAGGTAACCAGAAATCTAATGTATTCTTTCAAAATTGTGGGACATTAGTTACCCATTAGAGGAGAGTCATATTTTGAAAAATCTACATATTAGGGCAAATCTTTGGGTTTTAATTTTCTTAAAGTTTATTTTCAATTGTAATAGTTTTTGTTCTGAGCAGATTTAGACACAATAGAACCCAAGGTAAGCTGGGAAGCAAGGAATCTAAGCCAAATGGATATTGTTGCAGGTTTATTCTCATGCTAAAACATGTTACGTTGGTTGATTAGTTTACAAAATGTCCTTCTTCTGACTTTCAAATCATTTTACTGGTTAAATGTAAGGTAGAAATTTGAGGGAGAAAACAACTCAAAACTTTGATCCAGTTCATAGATTTAAAAGACACTTCTTCAGATGAGTGCTCAGAAGGAAATATCATTTTCATTTCAGGCCTGACATATGTCATTTTCACTGCTATGCTGTAATTGTAGTCTTCTATGAAAGGCTGTTTTATTGAGAAGTTTACATTGGAGCCAAAAGCTTTGCTCTTACTTCTATTTCAGAAAATTCAAATACAATCATAGTATAAAACTGCTCATCACCCACTGTTGAACAGGTGTTATTGTCCTTGGAATGAATTTGTATTGAAGATTCATTTACCAACCGTAGCAATTCTCCAGTAAAGAAAAAAATCCACTGTACAAAAACAAACAAACAAACAGAAAGAAAGAAAAACTAAAACCAAGTATGACTCACTGTGAAGTGTTGTGGATAAAGAATGTATTTAATACCAGACCTAGTTATTAAAAATTCAGTTTGACCTCCATTGCTACCATTTTTTGTTTTTTGTATGACTTTCCATTTTAAAGGTCTTCCATTTCTGGAATTTCTACACCCTCATCACAATCCCATATATCATTATTAAAGGATTTTAGAATTAATGCTACAGCACACTTATTGATTTTTTAATGTGTATTACTTTTAAGGTAAAACCACTTCTAAAGAGATCCTGGAATATACTTACTTCTATATGCTTGCTTCTTGTTTCATGAAATATAGTCTCACATTACAACCCAGGCTGGTATCAAACTTGTGATCCTCTTTCCCCTATCTCCTTAAGTACTCTGACTACAAACGTAAACTTCTATGGCTGACTCTAATTAAATACATTTATAATGGTGGATTCATTATTAAATGATGAATTACTTAACTTGAGAGACATTTTGGAGGGACACTCTCCTGGTTTCTCTTACAGAATATTACCTAGGTATCCATATGCTCCCTTTAAACTGTGAATAGATATGAATTGTGTATACTCTTCAGGAAACAATAATTGACAGTCAGGAGTAAGTTTTGCAGATGCCAAATAGAATTTTATAACTGGTTTTTATCTTTGAAATTAACTAGTACAACTAGTATTATGTATCATTTATTTCACTACTTCTTAATCAAAGTAATCACAGTATGGCTTGCAACATACATTTGGCATTTCTAGCATATAGTACATGGACTAAAATGTAGCTGGTATGAGTTTTATTTACTGAATGGATTTTATCATAGACGATATTGATGCTCCAAAATGTAAAGGACATACCTGAACTCATAGAACTTGAAACTGAGAAACAACCACAGCTTAGAATTTCTTCTTTCATAGGCTAGTACTCTGCTCATCATTTCTTCATTATTTTATTACTTTGGGATGTATTTATTATTGTCCATGTGTATGAACAAAGCAAATATCAGATCTAGACTGAATAGTCCATAAACAAGAACTAATTACTAGTGAGTCTGTTAATTATTTAATGTTTCTCCTCACTTTATAATAGTGTATTTGTAAGTCATCAAAAGTTTATGTATTTAACAATTAGAAAGAAAATGAGTTTGTGTTTTCTAGGCATACACTGAATCATGATTCTTTTAAGTTCATGGAAAAATTACTAACAAATACTGACAAATCACCATCAAGGGATTTAAATAGTATATTCGTAAGCTCATGTTTAAATAAATAAAGAAAATGCCTTTATAGACGATGCTGTTCCTTATTACTATGGACATTCTCTGTAATATTTCCATGTTGAAAGTAATATTTACAATATTGTTGTACTGCCTACAAATAAAAACTGATGAAAGGATGAAAGTAATGAATTAAAAATAGTAAATTATTAGAGCATAGTGGATTTTTTATGCTATCTGATATAGAATTACATAGGAAAAACTATTTTAGCTATGTGGAGCAAGCAAAGAACAGTATAAAAGTATGATATTACACATATTTTTATCTTGTCTCCATAACATACTAGAATCTTGCTAAATAAACATAAGTTAAAACACATACAGAAGAAAAAGGTCGATTTATAGCTTATATTTATCTCACATTCTTTGACTATTTCTGCTTACAAGCTTTTCTTATGCTACAGAACTAATCAAAGATGCTTGCATTCATAACTATGTATTTTTGTCATATATACTCCTCTTCTCTCTTCAACTATTTCTGTATGCCTCTACCCATGTTCCCAGCCCAAACTTCATGTCCTTTTTTCTAAGTGACCCACCAAGATCAAATTTTTTTTGCCCATGTATGCATACATGCATGGATATCCACTGAAGCATTATCAACATATCAGAGACCATACCCTAAAGGAAACTAACTCTCCCTACCACTAACAGTCATCAACTGTCAATAGCTTCTCAGCTGTGTGGGGGAGGGTAACAGCAAATTTATCTATATCTCATCCATAAAAGAATGATGACTAGCTTAAACCTATACAAGAAACCACATGGGTTTTTAGTGCACTGGCCTTGTCATTTCTGGAAGACACTGCTTCAAGTCAACAATTCTCTATTTATTGTGTTTATAATCATTTTTTATCACTCTCCTGCATGTTCCCTTGTGGAGTGTGTGGTGATATAGATGTCTCATTTATAGCAGAGCCCTCCAAAGACTCTTATTATCTGCACTGTGATCAGTTGTGAGTCTCTGGGTTAGTCACAATCCAGTATATAGACACGTATTTTTGATGCGGACTGAGAATTACACTAATTTATTAATATGGAGATAGAACATTATTTAGACATAGGTTTGATCCTATGCCCATTAAGTAAAGAATAGTAGTGAGTTCATACCTAAGATGGTTCAACCATGCAGATGCTTGGCCAGATGTATGGTATCAGGCATACATTTCCTTCTGTGGAGTAGGCCTTAAATCCAATCAGAGAGCAGTTGATTACCTGTACAATATTAATGTCACTAGTATGTTCATGGGAATTTCTTTCCAGTTCAGTTGTTTTTTTTTTTTTTTTTTTGGGGGGAGGAAAGTGTTTATTCAGCTTACACTTCTGCACACTGTTCATCACAAAAGGAAGTCAGGACTGGAACTCAAGCAGGTTAGGAAGCAGAAGCTGATGCAGAGGCCATGGAGAGATGTTCCTTACTGGCTTGCTCAGCCTGCTCTCTTATAGAACTCAAGAATACCAGCCCAGAGATGGTACCACCCAAAAGGTACCCTACCCCCTTGATCACTAATTGAGAAAATGCCCCACAGCTGGATTTCATGGAGGCACTTCCCTAACTGAAGCTCCTTTCTCTGATAACTCCAACCTGTGTCAAGTTGACACACAAAACCAGCCAGTACACTGACCAAATAGATAGTACATCTTGCAACATATAAGCTTCCTTAGTTCGGGAAGTGTAGCCTCTAACCATGTAGCTTTTTTTTGGTTTTTTGGGGTTTTTTTTTTGGTTTTTTTTGTTTGTTTGTTTGTTTGTTTTAGACACAACCAAAATGATCAGTCACACAAGGAAACAGCAAGCCAGAGTGAAGAAGTACCTTAGTCCAGATAACTGATCACTTTAACAATTTACTGAAATTACTGAATTCTGAATATAATCCAAGGCACATTCTAGGATCTAAGAACATACTAATATATAAAAATGTCTCCATCCTGGATGTTCATTACAGTATCTGAAAGATGGTGTTGTCATCCAGTTGTTAGGTTATAGCAAATACCACAAACTGGGTAACTTGTAAACAATGGTTGCCTTTCTTCATGTGATTCCAGAGGCTGGGAATTCCAAGACCATATAACTGTCAAACTTGTTGTCTTGTGAGGACTTGCATTCTGCTTTGAATATGGTGCCTTAACACTTTACCTGCAAAGGAGGGTGGAGGGCTCTGCATTTGCTTGTTTGCCAACAGTAGGACAAAAGGAGCTTAAGCTAGTTCCAGTAAGATCTCCTAAAGGCAGTAATCTTGCTCTTACAATCTAATCATCTCCTCATTAAATATTACCATACAATAACCTGAATGACTTCACTTCTCAAACCATCAAAATGGGGATTCAGATTCTGCATGAGTTTGGGAGAGATACAAATATCCAAACTGGCAGACGGTGGCAGTAAATGTAGCAAACAGAGCAATAAAACAGAATGAGACAGAGTTGGGTGGATGGACGGGAGTAGGCTCCCAGGGCAGACAGCTGTCTGAAGACAATGTACTAGGCAACAGTGACAAGGAGCTTTTGATCCTAAGGGGAGTCATGCTTGGCATGATGGAGGAAGAACAGAAGAGGAAGCAGAGGGAACCAGGTCCCTAGGAGCTTTGGAGGTCCCTGGTAGGAAGTTGGTTTGTACTCTAAAGAAGATGGAAAGGCACTGCCATTATCAACGCACAAATCCTGAGGACTTGGTAGCTGTGGCTTGTTGTTAGATAGAGATTGGGTTGGATTCACAGCTTTGACCAGTGATGATAATAATAATGAGAAAGTAAAAGAAAAAGGTGGAACATGTAGAAAAACAAAACAAAATAAGCAAGCAAACCAGGGGCCTAAGATGTGAAGAAAGGCACTTGTTCTGACAGCATCCGTAGATTTCAGAGAGCCCTAAGTTGCTATGTGCAGTTGTCACCAGAGTGTCTGAACTGCAGGATACGTGTTCCTCCTGTGCACGTTTCTTCACCTAAAAGCATTTGATCCAGGAGAATTTTACCATACAGCATTTCTTGGCAAAAGGACTGTATAATTTAGAAAATAAAAAGGTCATTTAGTTAAACCTGAATACTAGACTAGACTAAGAACAAAGTTTTTTAAAAGTATAACTGTGTCCACACATTGAGTGACATCCTGTATTTTATTTGGCAAGCCTAGCAGAGAATAAATTTTTATACTTTTCCTGGTCTGAACCTCAAAGATTAATCCTAAAGAATGGAAAATGGATCTTTCAGATATTTCTTCATCTACTCAGAACCGTGACTACAAAAGTGCACCTTGCAGATCTTCCCATGGTGAAGCCCATGAAACAGTCTTTGTCCATGTGCATTGCAATGCGGAAATAGGGGAAAATCCTAAACAGGGCTGCAGATTCTCATTCTGATTGCTAACCAATGCTGTTTCCATTAGAGAACACGGATAATTTGCGTAAATGGGTAGATAAATTTACATGAATGACTTCTATCCAGCTGACTAGTCAATGGCTTAGGTGACGTCAACCATGTTGGAAACATAGATAGGATGTTCTTGTTCTAGGGAAAACATCTAAATTCCAGTTTTTGCTCCTCCATATTCTATCATGTTTGACTTGCAAAGTTATTCCCATTTGCCCAGACTCTCCTCTATCTCATCAGTTCACCCCGTGTTTCCTAGCTGTATCCCTTGCTTGTGATTCCAGAGTAATATAAACACAGACCTGGCTCAGTGGTTTGCTGTCCTCCATTGTCCAGTGACTTGGAGACCCACTTGTAGACAGTGTGTCACCTAGTTGTTTTAGAATAGAACTAGTAGTTATATTCATGTTGCTCAAAGACACAAATATAAATATCCTAACAGTTATCTTAGGAGTTACTCTTTTGTGTAGTTCTAGCTGTCTTTGGCAATAGCTCAATTAAGATCTTGTTTTAGAGGAAACCAAAAACTCACTATTTAGGCTAAAAAAAGCACATGGTTTGAAAACGTAAGGAATTGCTACTCCTTATCTTATTCCTCCTCAGACCTAGACTTGGGGAAGTCACATAAGATACTTAAGAAAGGAGCTGGGTCTGTGATCCCATGATCATGGTATTGGTTTTCCTATTCTGGAGTCATCCAATGTAGACATAAATCTTTACAGTGAAGACATAACTGGAAAAATACTTTGTTTCTTTTTTCCCTTGTCAGAATTTGACCATAGATAAGCCATATCCCCCACTGTTTATACACAGTCTGTGGCTATTTGTGTGATAATAAATGACAACAGGGTAAAATATATACTCAGCTCCTACAATGTATACCCCCTTCTCACCCCAGGGAATACACTGGCAGTACCAATTTAGCAGACATATCTGTGCCTGATCTGCTATCTCATCAGAGTCAGAGGCATTATTGCAGCTCATGTATTTTTAAGTAACTGAGCACAGTGCTTCATTTCTTGAGCACACTTGACAGGCCAGAGCTTCCTAATCTGCCATCATCTGAGATGAACCAGAATGCAAAGAGAGGTGGCTACCAGAGTTGAATTGAGTAATCTACTATAGGTAAGCATGCTGAGAAGGATTTGTTGTGAGTTTAGATGTGTCTGTTCATGAAGCATACAGGAAGTGAAGCTTGTTAGATGAGGAAACAGACTTCTCAGAAAGGGAGTGAGCAGCCTGTGTGGACTCCATTGCCTTATTTCAGTAAAATTTTGGGAGGGAGAGATGACATTGAGGCAGAAACATCACTGTTAAATTGGTTCTCACTGCTAGCTAGTGCACAATACTCCTGGTATTGTAGGCTACATAAGGAAACAACAAGGGTTAGGTGCCTTGTAGGCTGCCACTGTTTCTTCAGTCCATTGCTTAGAAGCTGGCGTTTTACTGGCACCCCACTTTGCCTCTGAGCCTGGATTTGTCTTCCTTTGGCTATTTGTAAGTCTGTTCTTCTCATATCTAAGTTGTCTTGCTGAGCTCTCAGGAAAAGTTAGAAGACATGTCATATTTAAATGATATTTTTCTTGAAACTCAACAAGTTTCAGCGATCATTTTGGCATCTCTAAGTTACTAATTAATTAACAGGCAAATTTGCTTCATGTCTTTAAATACATGGCATGGATGTGCAACTCTGAGTTCTCAGTGAACAAATCTATGTATTCTCTTCAAATTTGTAAAGAGGGGTGTCTATGGCTGCTTGTAGACATGAGAAAGGGTTAGGAGAGAAGGCCAGCTCAGTGTAGTGGGCCACCTGTTCTCTGAGCACGCTGCCTTCAAAGTCAATTGTTTGGGTCCTCTGGACATTTACTTTTTAGTTATTTACTCTTTTGTTGTTATTTAATAATTTGTCAGATCTGTCAAGATCTGAGTTGCAAGCTTACCACATCAACTTTACCAATTAATATTTTTTTATCTTTATTAATCCCTTGAAAAGATGGAAGGGCAAAAAGCGGTTGCAGAGCTTCTGAAAGGCTGTTTCTTCATTAGCAAATGATGTTCTACCCAGGACTGTGTGATGGTTCAGTGAGCTTCTTGGGATAATAAACTTCCAAACAGGAGACAATGGACATGTCAGATATTTTGTATCTGGCCTGTGCTTCTTTTTTTTTTTTTTTTTTTTTTTTTTTTTTTTATGTTAAACTTTTTTTTTTATTATTATTCGATATAATTTATTTACATTTCAAATGATTTCCCCTTTTCTAGCCCCCCCACTCCCCGAAAGTCCCGCAAACCCCCTTCTCTTCCCCTGTCCTCCCACCCACCCCTTCCCACTTCCCCGTTCTGGTTTTGCTGAATACTGTTTCACTGAGTCTTTCCAGAACCAGGGGCCACTCCTCCTTTCTTCTTGTACCTCATTTGATGTGTGGATTATGTTTTGGGTATTCCAGTTTTCTAGGTTAATATCCACTTATTAGTGAGTGCATACCATGATTCACCTTTTGAGTCTGGGTTACCTCACTTAGTATGATATTCTCTAGCTCCATCCATTTGCCTAAGAATTTCATGAATTCATTGTTTCTAATGGCTGAATAGTACTCCATTGTGTAGATATACCACATTTTTTGCATCCACTCTTCTGTTGAGGGATACCTGGGTTCTTTCCAGCATCTGGCAATTACAAATAGGGCTGCTATGAACATAGTAGAACATGTATCCTTATTACATGGTGGGGAGTCTTCTGGGTATATGCCCAGGAGTGGTATAGCAGGATCTTCTGGAAGTAAGGTGCCCAGTTTTCGGAGGAACCGCCAGACTGATTTCCAGAGTGGTTGTACCAATTTGCAACCCCACCAGCAGTGGAGGAGTGTTCCTCTTTCTCCACACCCTCTCCAACACCTGCTGTCTCCTGAATTTTTAATCTTAGCCATTCTGACTGGTGTAAGATGAAATCTTAGGGTTGTTTTGATTTGCATTTCCCTAATGACTAATGAAGTTGAGCATTTTTTAAGATGCTTCTCCGCCATCCGAAGTTTTTCAGGTGAGAATTCTTTGTTTAACTCTGTACCCCATTTTTTAATAGGGTTGTTTGGTTTTCTGGAGTCTAACTTCTTGAGTTCTTTATATATATTGGATATTAGCCCTCTATCTGATGTAGGATTGGTGAAGATCTTTTCCCAATTTGTTGGTTGCCGATTTGTCCTCTTGATGGTGTCCTTTGCCTTACAGAAACTTTGTAATTTTATGAGGTCCCATTTGTCAATTCTTGCTCTTAGAGCATACGCTATTGGTGTTCTGTTCAGAAACTTTCTCCCTGTACCGATGTCCTCAATGGTCTTCCCCAGTTTTTTTTCTATTAGCTTCAGAGTGTCTGGCTTTATGTGGAGGTCCTTGATCCATTTGGATTTGAGCTTAGTACAAGGAGACAAGGATGGATCAATTCGCATTCTTCTGCATGCTGACCTCCAGTTGAACCAGCACCATTTGTTGAAAAGGCTATCTTTTTTCCATTGGATGTTTTCAGCCTCTTTGTCGAGGATCAAGTGGCCATAGGTGTGTGGGTTCATTTCTGGATCTTCAATCCTCTTCCATTGATCCTCCTGCCTGTCACTGTACCAATACCATGCAGTTTTTAACACTATTGCTCTGTAGTATTGCTTGAGATCAGGGATACTGATTCCCCCAGATTTCCTTTTGTTGCTGAGAATAGTTTTAGCTATCCTGGGTTTTTTGTTGTTCCAGATGAATTTGATAATTGCTCTTTCTAACTCTGTGAAGAATTGAGTTGGGATTTTGATGGGTATTGCATTGAATCTGTATAGTGCTTTAGGCAAAATGGCCATTTTAACTATATTGATTCTGCCGATCCATGAGCATGGGAGGTTTTCCCATTTTTTGAGGTCTTCTTCCATTTCCTTCTTCAGAGTCTTGAAGTTCTTGTCATACAGATCTTTCACATGTTTGGTAAGAGTCACCCCAAGATACTTTATACTGTTTGTGGCTATTGTGAAGGGGGTCATTTCCCTAATTTCTTTCTCAGCCTGCTTATCCTTTGAGTATAGGAAGGCCACTGATTTGCTTGAGTTGACTTTATAACCTGCCACTTTGCTGAAGTTGTTTATCAGCTGTAGGAGCTCTCTAGTGGAGTTCTTTGGGTCACTTAGGTAGACGATCATGTCATCTGCAAATAATGATAGTTTGACTTCTTCCTTTCCAATTTGTATCCCTTTGACCTCCTTATGTTGTCGAATTGCCCGAGCTAGTACCTCAAGTACAATATTGAAAAGATAAGGAGAAAGGGGGCAGCCTTGTCTGGTCCCTGATTTCAGTGGGATTGCTTCAAGTTTCTCTCCATTTAGTTTGATGCTGGCTACCGGTTTGCTGTATATTGCTTTTACTATGTTTAGGTATGGGCCTTGAATTCCTGTTCTCTCCAAGACTTTAAGCATGAAGGGATGCTGAATTTTGTCAAATGCTTTTTCAGCATCCAATGAAATGACCATGTGGTTTTGTTCTTTGAGTTTGTTTATGTAGTGGATTGTATTGATGGATTTCCGTATATTGAACCAACCCTGCATTCCCGGGATAAAGCCTACTTGATCATGGTGGATGATCGTTTTGATGTGTTCTTGGATTCGGTTGGCAAGAATTTTATTGAGTATTTTTGCATCGATGTTCATAAGGGAAATTGGTCTGAAGTTCTCTTTCTTTGTTGGATCTTTGTGTGGCTTTGGTATCAGCGTAATTGTGGCTTCGTAGAAGGAATTGGGTAGTGTTCCTTCTGTTTCTATTTTGTGGAATAGTTTGAAGAGTATTTGTGTTAACTCTTCTTTGAAGGTCTGGTAGAATTCTGCACTGAAGCCATCTGGTCCTGTGCTTTTTTTGGTTGGAAGACTTTCTATGACTCCTTCTATTTCTTTAGGCATTATGGGACTGTTTAGATGGTCTAGTTGGTCCTGATTTAATTTTGGTATTTGGTATCTGTCAAGGAAATTGTCCATTTCCTCCAGATTCTCCAGTTGTGTTGAGTATAGGCTCTTGTAGTAGGATCTGATGATTTTTTGGATTTCCTCAGTTTCCGTTGTTATATCTCCCTTTTCATTTCTAAGTTTGTTAATTTGGATACTTTCTCTGTGCCCTTTGGTCATTCTGGCTAAGGGTTTATCTATCTTGTTGATTTTCTCAAAGAACCAGCTCCTCGTATTGTTGATTTTTTGTATGGTTCTCTTTGTTTCTACTTGATTGATTTCGGCCCTGAGTTTGATGATTTCCTGCCTTCTACTCCTCCTGGGCAAAATAGCTTCTTTTTGTTCCAGGGCTTTCAGGTGTGTCATTAAGCTGGTAATGTATGCTCTCTCCATTTTCTTTTTGGAGGCACTCAGGGCTATGAGTTTTCCTCTTAGCACTGCTTTCATTGTGTCCCATAGATTTGGGTATGTTGTGTTTTCATTTTCATTGTGTTCTAAAAAGTCTTTAATTTCTTTCTTTATTTCTTCCTTGACCAAGGTATCATTGAGTAGAGTATTGTTCAGTTTCCACGTGTATGTGGGCTTTCTGTTGTTTCTGTTGCTATTGAAGACCACTTTTACTCCATAGTGATCAGATAGGAGGCATGGGATTAGTTCGATCCTCTTATATTTGTTGAGGTCTGTCTTGTGACCAATTATATGGTCGATTTTGGAGAAGGTACCATGAGGTGCTGAGAAAAAGGTATATTCTTTTGTTTTAGGATAGAATGTTCTATATATATCTGTTAAATCTAATTGGTCCAAAGCTTCAATTAGTTTCATTGTGTCCCTGTTTAGTTTCTGTTTTCCTGATCGGTCCATTGAGGAAAGTGCAGTGTTGAAGTCACCCACAATTATTGTGTTAGGTGCAATGTGTGCTTTTAGTTTTAATAAAGTTTCTTTTACAAAAGAGGGTGCCCTTGCATTTGGGGCATAGATGTTCAGGATTGACAGTTCTTCTTTTTGTATTTTTCCTTTGACCAGCAAGAAGTGTCCCTCAGGGTCTCTTTTGATGACTTTGGGTTGAAAGTCAATTTTATCTGATATTAAAATGGCTACTCCAGCTTGTTTCCTGAGACCATTTGCTTGTAAAATTGTCTTCCAGCCTTTTACTCTAAGGTAGTGTTTGTCTTTGACCCTGAGGTGTGTTTCCTGTAAGCAGCAAAATGTAGGGTCCTGTTTACGTATCCATTCAGTTAGTCTGTGTCTTTTTATTGGGGCATTAAGTCCATTGATGTTAAGAGATATTAAGGAATAGTGATTGTTACTTCCTATCATTTTTGACGTTATTTTTTAAATTTGAATGCTTAACTTCTTTTGGGTTTGATGAAAGGTTACTATCTTGCTTTTTCCAGGGTGAAGTTTCCCTCCTTGTATTGGTGTTGTCCTCCTATTATCCTTTTTAGGGCCGGGTTTGTGGATAGATATTGGGTAAACTTGGTTTTGTCATGAAATATCTTAGTTTCTCCATCTATGGTGATTGAGAGTTTTGCTGGATATAGTAGTTTTGGTTGGCATTTGTGTTCTCTTAGAGTCTGCATGAGATCTGCCCAGGACCTTCTAGCCTTCATAGTCTCAGGTGAAAAGTCTGCTGTGATTCTGATAGGTCTTCCTTTATATGTTACTTGGCCTTTTTCTCTTACTGCCTTTAGTATTCTTTCTTTGTTTAGAACATTTGGTGTTTTGATTATTATGTGACGGGAAGTATTTCTGTTCTGGTCCAGTCTGTTTGGAGTTCTGTAGGCTTCTTGTATATTCATGGGCATCTCTCTCTTTAGGTTAGGGAAGTTTTCTTCCATAATTTTATTGAAGATATTTGCTGGCCCTTTAAGTTGTAAATCTTCACTCTCCTCTATGCCTATAATCCTTAGGTTTGGTCTTCTCATTGTGTCCTGGATTTCCTGGATATTTTGGGTTACAAGCTTTTTGCATTTTGCATTTTCTTTAACTGTTGAGTCCATGGTTTCTATGGAATCTTCAGCATCTGAGATTCTTTCTTCTATCTCTTGTATTCTGTTGTTGATATTTGTATCTCTGTCCCCTGATTTCTTCCCAAGGCTTTCTATCTCCAAAGTTGTCTCCCTTTGAGTTTTCTTAGTTGTTTCTACTTCTGATTTTAGATCCTGGATGGTTTTGCTTAGCTCCTTCACTTGCATGTTTGTGTTTTCCTGTAATTCTTTAAGAGATTTTTGTGTTTTCTCTTTCATGAACTCAGCCTGTTGACCAAAGTTCTCCTGTATTTCTTTAAGAGATTTTTGTGTTTCGTCTTTCATGACCTCAGCCTGTTGAGCAAAGTTCTCCTGTATTTCTTTAAGTGTTTTTTGCATTTCCTCCTTGTTGGCTTTTGTATTCTCCTGGATTTCTTTCAATGATTTTTGTGTTTCCCTTGCAAGGGCTTCTAACTTTTGATCCATTGTCTCCTGAATTTCTTTATGTATGACCTTCATTTGTTCCTGTACCAGCATCATGACCAGTGATTTTAAATCCAAATCTTGTTTTACTGGTGTGATGGGGTATCCAGGACATGTTGGTAGAGGAGAATTGGGTTCAGATGTTGCCATATTGCCTTGATTTCTGTTAGTGACGTTCCTGCGTTTGCCTTTTGCCATCTAGATCTCACTGGTGTTAGTTTATCTTGTCAGTGCTGGACTCACCAGTGCAAGCTGCCCCTTCCCAGTTGGCCTCTGGTGCACAGCTTACCTCCTGCACTGCTTGTAGACAGTGTGCTGCTGCCCAGGCTGTTCAGATCCCAAAGCAGGCACCCGAAGGCTCCCGCTGGGGCCCGCTGGATTCACTGGAGCACCCTGACTTCTCCCAGCTGGCCGCCCGGAAGCCCAGCTAGCCACTTGCAGGACTTGGATGGAGATGTAATGCTGCCGCCCAGACTGATCTGGATCCGGAAGCGGAGAGAGTAGAGCTAAGGGCTTCTGCCTGAGGCCTTGCCCCAGATTGTGTCTGTGGAGCAGATGGAGCCCGTGTGCACTCCCAGGGAGTGCCGATGGTGTATGCTACTGTGACCTCCCCTATGTTCCGCTCACTCCGCTGGGCAGCCGATCTGCCAACCGGGCTGTCGCACACAAGGTTAGCCTGGCCGCCCAGTCCCTGAGTCCAGGCAAAAGCCTGGGAGGCCAAGGTCTGAGCAAAGTTCCCCTATGGCTTTGACTGTTAATTGGGTTTGCCAGGTGACTAGGATGGCGGGCGTGCGCGCCCGCGCTCCCTGAAAGCGCCGGGAGAGTCTGCTTTGCTAACAATCACCTGGGCGGGTTGACTCACAGATGGCCCACCAAGCCGCCCAGTTCTTGGGGTCAGTCCTGTGCCTTTTGGGGCCTGGACCCCCGCTTTGTTAGCCTTAGGCTATGCCTGTTACAGGTCTGCCCGCCTGAGCTCTCTGTCGCCCTGCAGGCAAAATGGCGGCGGCGTGCTCGCAGGCCTGGGCAAAAAACCTCCTGGTTGGGTTGGCACCCCGATGGCCCCCCGACCCGCCCAGGGCCTGGGTGCAGGCCAACGCCCGTCGGGCTCAGACCACCGCGGTGTTGGCCTCGGATTATGTTTGTGTACCTCAGTCTGTCCGATTCCTGGAGTACGGAGCCAAGATGGATGCTCCTCTCCTGACTGGTGGGAGGCCGAGTTCTGAAGTGGCCTCCGTGCAGGAAAGGCGCCGCACAACTGCAGCTGCTTGCTGTCCGGCTGGTCAGCGAAGGTCAGTGGTCGTGGGCACAGGGCCTAACTGGTCCCTGTGACGCCTTGGTTCCACTGCTGATGGCCCTTCAGCTGGAGCAGCCACTGCTGCCGCTGCTGCCGCTGCTGCCGCCGCCGCCGCCCTCCAGTTCAGTTGTTAAGACCACTTATAGTTGGCACAGCTGATTAAGGTCTTTCTCCCATGTATCCTTTGTGCTACTTTCTGGAACTATGAAAGCTAGTCAACAGGGAAGGAGCTTTCAGGTAATAGCCAGTCATTTACACTCATGTGTGTGTATGTGTGTGTGTGAGAGAGAGTGTGTGTGTCTGCATGTACAAGTGCACAAGTGTCCATAGGACATTTATACAATAGTTGTTTCAACATGGCTTTTAAAATTATCCTCAGTGTTAGTTATCCCTCCCCCTACCCTTGCCTTGCCCTATTATGTTCCCTACACAAACCTTCTTCATCATTTAATAGTTTAAAAAGCTCGGACATAATGCTTGAGAGACATGGGTAAATGTCATTCATTAACATCTCCCAAAACTTTAAAAATACTAATCTTTTCCTGTTTTCTCATTAAAGAAATATTCTTACTATTCAAATTAAAGTTTACTATCAGGGAAGATATTACTTATATTCTCATTCAAAATGACAGAATAATAGGATCTACCAAGACAAAATGAATTAGAATATTTAAGTCAACAAGACTTTTTAGTTGTACATGTTAGAAATAAATGCCAGATAAAACAAAATGCCAGAAGCTCATTCTAAAAAATGCATTTCTTAACCTGTCATAATGGTATTCCACTGTTTTATAGAATTTGTGCAAAACCAAATCATGTATATGGCCATAATTTAAATTTTTAAATATTTTATTTCATAGTTTGATGAAGACATGAGAGACTATGAAGAAATGTCAGTGATTTACCATCATGAAGGTTTCTTCTGGCGGTGCTGGTTTTTTGGAGATGATCCACAAACTTCAGTTTGGAGATACTGGTTTAGTGAGTATGAGATATTTTGTGTTGTGTTTTTTAAAAGTATATCCTTATTTCAGCTTTAAAAATAATCTCTTACATAGGAATTGTAGGATGTGCTTTACAGTGACAATATATGTATATAATAAACCCCTCAGATTTGGAGGGTGATACTATTCTTTTTTTGTTTTAATGGGTGTATGGTTTGCTCTGAAAGATGACTGTATTTCATTTATGGCCTTGGATTTTATCCCATCACTTTATGCATGCTATGCAAATGTTTAACAACTAAGTACTAATATAGCAAACCAAAGAGTAAGAGTGCAGTTTGTTTATAACTGGATTGAAAAATCACCCATATTCAAGGTTGGTTGTAGCTTTGTATGAAAATTTAACTTGCTAAGTCACAACAAAAACATTCATATTTGGAATCTTCAATTTAATATAAGATTAATTATTTTAAATCATATTATTTTAAAATACTGAGAAGGATTTCAATTGCCTGCCAAAATAATATTGTACTTCAGAAATAGAGATTGTCATTGTGAATTTGAAATTTTCTGTTACTAAGGTAAAGTTATATAAGCATTGTTAACTTATCATCATGGTTATTAACAAATTTTACCAACATTAATTTGTTATGTAACATCATGATGTACATATTAAAGTTTTGGGTTTTCTATTTGTCTAAATATTCTTTCCTTCCATCAAGCTACAAACCAAACTAATAACTTAGTTTAAACTTGAGGTATATTATATGGTTGAAATATGGCCAAACATCATATATATTTTAGCAAATTAATTTGAAAAATGTTGACAATTTCTCACAATAAACCAATTAACAGGCAAGACATTTAAGGAAAATATCTAGGGGAAGAGCTCTCCTGTAAGTACAGTTAATTCTGAAGATCAGGAGAATGTTATGAACATGTTTCTCTATACTACTAAGTAAGAAGGAACTGGAGCAAGAAGCATCAGAGACTTGAATACATTTCTAATTGCATATAGACTCATCACCACAGAGGGGAAGGATCACTGGAAAAATAGACTTAAATCCAATATAAAACCAAATAATAATTAGACAATAATCTTTTCTGATCTAGGATTAAATCGTAGGAATTAAAGTTTGAAAATAAGTATTGAAATACTAGAATTCCTAGAATGCTATGCACATTCCTTTGATTAGGAGTGACCTAAAAGGATTCACCAAGCTACTTTTGTCTATTTGAATGCGCAGTTAAAATAAATTATTTTCTGAAAAGATAATAACTGTTTCTAAGCAACCTACACATATAAATTAAAGGATGAAATCTAATTGGCCAAATGAATTAATCTAAGCTTTGGACCAATATGGTTTATGATGACAAATGATAAATCCTGAAGTAGCCAGGTTGAATGAAATAAAAAAAAAAAAAAAGTAGACAGAAACAAAGCAGGTTCTTTGGGGGGGGGGGGGCAGAGGGAAGGATTTATTCGGATTACGCTTCCACATCATAGTCTATCAATAAAGGAAGTAGGTCAGAAACTCCAATAGGGAAGGAACCTGAAGACAAGTGCTGATGCAAAAGCCATAGATGGGTGTTGCTTACTACATTGCGTTCTGTGCCTTGCATGGCTTGCTTTCTTATAGAATCCAGGACCAACTTCCCAGGGGTAGAATCACACACAACAGGCTGGGCCCTCCCCATCAATCATTACAAAAATGCTATGCAGATTTTTCTACAACCTGATCTTATCGAGGGATTTTTGTCCATTGAAGTTCCCTCTTCTCCAATGATTTTATCTTGTATCAACTTTTTTAATTGGATATTTTATTTATTTACATTTTAAATGCTATCCCCTTTCCAGGTTTCCCCTCTGCAACCCTCCTATCACATACCTCCTTACTCTGCTTCTATGAGGGTGCTCCCCTACCCACCTACCCACTCCTGCCTCACTACCCTAGTATTCCTCTACACTGGGACATCAAGCCTTCACAAGACCAAGGGCCTCCCCTCACATTGATTCCAGATAAGGCCCCTTAAGCTCCTCCAGTCCTTCCACTAACATTTCCATTGGGGTCCCTATGCTCAGTCAGATTGTTGGCTGTGAGCATCCACATCTCTATTGATCAGGATCTGGCAGAGCCTCACAGTAGGCAGATGTATCAGGCTCCTGTCAACAAGCAATTCTTGGCATCCACAATAGTGTCTGGGTTTTGTGTCTGCCTGTAGGATGGATCCACCAGCTTCGAGTTTCTCTCCATTTAGTTTGATGTGGGCTACTGGTTTGCTGTATATTGCTTTTACTAAGTTTAGGTATGGGCCTTGAGTTCTTGATCTTTCCAAGAATTTTAACATGAAAGGATGCTGAATTTTGTCATATGCATTTTCAGCATCTAATGGAATGGCATGTATTTTTTCTTTGAGTTTGTTTATATAGTTTATATAGGATTACATTGATGGATTTCCCTATATTGAACCATTCCTGCATCCCTGGTATAAAGCCTGCTTGATCTTGGTGAATGATTGTTTTGATGTGTTCTTGGATTTGTTTGGAAAGAATTTTATTTAGTATTTTTGCATCGATATTCATAAGGGAAATTGGCCTGAAGTTCTCTTTCTTTGTGTGGTTTTAGTATCAGCATAATTGTGGCTTCATAGAATGAGTTGTGTAGTGTTCCTTCTGTTTCTATTTTGTGGAATAGTGTGAAGAGTATTGGTGTTAGGTCTTCTTTGAAGGTCTGATAGAATTCTGCACTAAACCCATCTGGTCCTGTGCTTTTTTTGATTGGAAGACTTTCTATGACCCCTTCTATTTCTTTAGTGGTTATGGGACTGTTTAGATGATATTTGATCCTGATTTAATTTTTGGTATGAAATTGTCCATTTCCTCCAGATTCTCCAGTTGTGTTGAGTATAGACTTTTGTAGTAGAATCTGATGATATTTTGAATTTCCTCTGTTTCTGTTGTTGTATCTCCCTTTTCATTTCTAATTTTGTTAATTTGGATACTGTCTCTGTGCCCTTTGGTTAGTCTGGCTAAGGGTTTATCTATCTTGTTGATTTTTCTCAAAGAACCAGCTCCTGGTTTTGTTGATTCTTTGTATAGTTCTTTTTGTTTCTGCTTGGTTGATTTCAGCCCTGAGTTTGATGATTTATTGCTGTCTACTCCTTTTGTGTGTATTAGCTTCTTTCTGTTCTAGAGCTTTCAGTTTTGCCCTTAAGGTGCTTAGTGTATGCTCTCTCCAGTTTCTTTTTGGAGGTACTCAGAACTATGAGTTTTTTCCTTAACACTGCTTTCATTGTGTCCAATAAGTTTGGGTGTGTTGTGCCTTCATTTTTGTTAAATTCTAAGAAATATTTGATTTCATTCCTTATTTCTTCCTTGACCAAGTTATCATCGAGTAGAGTGTTGTTCATCTTCCATATGTATGTGTGTTTCCCAATGTTTTTGTTGGAATTTAAGACCAGCCTTATCCTGTGGTGATCTGATAGGGGGCATGGGATTATTTCCAGCATCTTGTATCTATTGAGGCTTGTTTTGTGACTCCATAGTGTAAATGTACCACATTTTCTGTATGCATTCATCTGTTGAGGGACATCTGGGTTGTTTCTAGCTTCTGGCTATTATAAATATGGCTGCTACGAACATAGTGGAGCATGTGTCCTTATTACATATTGGAGCATCTTCTGGGTATATTCCAAGGAGTGTTATAGCTGGGTCCTAAGGTCTAATTTTCTGAGGATCTGCTAGACTGATTTTCAGAGTGGTTGTATCAACCTGTAATCCCACCAACAATGGAGGAGTGTTCCTCTTTCTTCATGTCGTCGCCAGCATCTACTGTCACCCGAGTTTTTGATCTTAGCCATTCTAACTGGTGTGAGGTACTGGTGTCAGGGTACCTTTTGTTTGCATTTCCCTCATGATTGAGGTCATTGAACATTTCTTTAGGTGCTTCTCTGCCATTTGAGATTCCTCAGAAGAGAATTCTCAGTTTATCCCTGTTCCCCATGTTTGGTAGGGTTATTTGGTTCTTTGGAGTCTAATTTCTTAACTTCATTGTATATATTGAATATTATCCCTCTATGTGATACAGGATTGGTAAAGATCTTTTCCCAATTTGTTGGTTGTTGTTTTGTCCTCTTGAAAGTGTCCTTTGCCTTAGAGAAGATTTGCAATTTTATGAGGTCCCATTTGTTGCTTCAAGGTCTTAGAGCATAAACTGATAGTGTTCTGTTCAGGAAAATTTCCCCTGAACCCATGTGTTAGAGACTTTCCCCCACTTTCTCTTCTATTAGATTCACTTTATCTGGTCCTATGTAGAGGTCCTTGATCCACTTGGACTTGATCTTTCTTTGTACGGGTAGATAGGAATGGATCAATTTGCATTCTTCTACATGTTGACTACCAGTTGAACCAGCACCATATGTTGAAAATGCTGTCTTTTTTCAACTGGATGGTTTTAGCTTCTTTGTCACAGTTCAGGTGACCATAGGTTTTTAGGTTCATTTCTGTTTCTTTAGTTTTATTCCATTGATCTACCTGCCTGTCACTGTAACAATATTATGCAGTTTTTATCACTATTGCTCTGTAGTAAAGATTGAGGTCAGGGATGCTGATTTCCCCAGAAGTTCTTTTATTTTTAAAATAGTTTATGCTATCCTGAGATTTTGTTATTCTATATGAGTTTGAGAATTGCTAGTTCTTTTTTATATATTTATTTATTTATTATTGAATATCGTCTTCATTTACATAGCCAATGGTAAAAACTTTCCCGATATCCCCATCCTCTAAGACCCCCCCAAACCCTCCCCCTCGTCCTTCCCCCTGCCTCCACATTTATACCCCTCCACCCAACACTCCCACCCTCCACCTCGGTTTCCCTTTGTTGGGGCCTCTGTTGAGCCTTTACCTGACCAAGGACCACTCCTCCCACCGATGCCCAACAAGGCCTTCCTCTGCCACATTTTTGGCTGGAACCATGTGTGCCCCTTGGTTGATGGTTCAGTCCCTGGGAGTCTTGTGGCATCTGGGTGGCTGAAATCATTGTTCTTCCCATGGGGCTGTAAACCCCTTCAGCTCCTCTGGACCATCCCCCAGCTCCTTACACCAGTCAGAAAGACTAAGATGAAAAGCTCAGGGTACAGCAGATGCTGGAGAGGATGTGGGGGAAAAGGTACACGTCTCCATTGTTGGTGGGGTTGCAAGCTGCCAAAACCACTCTGGAAATTAGTTTGGTGATTCCTCAGAAAATTAGACATAGTAGTGCATGGACCCAGCTATACCACTCCTGGGCATATACCCAGAAGGTGCTCCTACATGTAATAAGGATACATGCTCTACTATGTTCGTAGCTGCCTTATTTATAATAGCCAGAAGCTGGAAAGAACCCAGATGTCCCTCAACACAGGAATGGATACGGAAGCTATGGTATATATACGCAATGAAGCTACTAAATTCAGCTACTAAAAACAATGAATTCATGAAATTCTTAGGCAAATGGACGGAACTAGACAGTATCATCTGAGCATGGCAGCCCAATCACAAAAGAACACACATGGTATGCACTCACTAATAAGAGAATTGCTATTTCTGACCCTATAAAGAATTGATTTGGAAGTTAGATGGGGTTTACATTGAATCTGTAGATGACTTTGGGCATGATGGCCATTTTTACTATATTAATCCTGCCAATCCATGAGCATGGGAGATCTTTCCATCTTCTGAGATCTTCTATTTCTTTCTTCAGAGACATAAATTTCTTGTCATACAGATTTTTTACTTGCTTAGTTAGAGTCACACCAAGGTATTTTATATTAATTGTGACTATTGTGAAGGGTGTCATATACTAATTTCTATTTCACCCTGTTTATCCTTTGAGTAGAGGGAGGCTACTGATTTGTTTGAGTGAATTTTATATCTAGCCATTTTGCTGAAGTTGTTAATCAGCTTTAGGAGTTCTTTGGGGGAATTTGGGGAGTCACTTAAGTATACTATCATATCATCTGTGAATAGTGATATTTTGACCTATTGCTTTCAAATTTTTATCCCTTTGACTTCCTTTTGTTGTCTAATTGCTCTGACTAGGACTTTGAATACTATATTGAATAGGAAGGGAGAGAGTGGGCAGCCATGTCTAGTCCCTGATTTTAGTGGGATTGCTTCAAGTTTCTCTCCGTTTAGCTTGATGTTGGCTTCTGGTTTGCTGCATATTCCTTTTACTATGTTTAGGCATGGGTCTTGAATTTTTGATCTTTTCAAGACTTTTAATGTTCTGTTTTGTCAATTGATTTTCATCATCTAATGAAATGATCATGTGGGCTTTATTTACATACATTGATGGATTTCCATATATTGAAATATCTCTGCATCACTGGGATGAATCCTACTTGATCGTGGTGAATGATCATTTTGTTGGGTTCTTGGATTTGGGTTGCGAGAATTTTATTGAATATTTTTTCATAGAAAATTTTTTTCATAGAAAAAAGGGAAATTGGTCTGAAGTTCTCTTTCTTTGTTGGGTGTGAGTATTGTTTTGTTCTCTGTGTAACTGTAGCTTCATAGAACAAATTGGGTAGTGTTCATTCTGTTCCTATTTTGTGGATTAGTTTGAATAGTATTAGAATTAGGTGTTCTTTGAATGTCTGAGATAATTTTACACTAAACACATCTTGTCCTGGGCTTTTTTTTTTTTTTGGTTGGGAGACTTTTAATGACTGCTTCTATTTTTTTAGGGGTTATTGGACTGCTTAGATGGTTTATGTGATTCTGATTTAACTTTGGTACCTAGTATCCATCTAGAAAACTGTCCATTTCATCATGATTTTCCAATTTTATTTCATATTCTAATAATTTTTTAATTTCCTCAGTTTCTGTTGTTATATCTCCCTTTTCATTTCTGATTTTGTTAATTTGGATACTGTCTCTGTTCCCTCTGGTTAGTCTGGCTAAGGGTTTATCTATCTTTTTTACTTTCTCAAGGAACCAGCTCCTGGTTTTGTTGATTCTTTTTGTGGTACTTTTTCTTCTCCATGGTTGATTTCTTCCCTGAGTTTGATTATTTCTTGCTGTCTATTCCTCTTGGGTGTATTTTCTTCTTTTTGTTCTAGATCTTTCAGTTGTGCTGTTAAGTTCAAAGCAGATTCTTAAACCATCAAATAGACTATAGTAGAGAAATATACTCATGAAATTTGCTCAGTCAAATAAATAAATGAATAAATAAATAAATAATCCCAATGATGAGTTGGTGTAGTTAAATAATAATCTAAAAATAATCTAAAATTAGTTACTTCCAATAAATGGCCATATATACAATAACAAGGAAATACAACCTCTAAACTGATGTAAAAGGCAACAAAAAAACTGATTAGAGTATGCCAAGATAGTGTTCTCATTCAACGAACTCAAAGCATCTAAACATGAGATAATGAAATAATTGATGCTTCCAAATATACCATTCTTAATACTTTTGAAGTATTAAATGAAGAGGACAACAACAAGAATTAAAGAGCTGAATTGAAATAGAAATCAAATTAAGAATTACAGCAAAAGTATGAATTATCTTTTAAAATGAAAATTCTTGGGTTATTTTTTAGTAATTAATATGAAAAACATCACTACAAGGTTAAATAGTGGTTTTGAGAATCCATAGTAAGGAATCAAGATAGCAAGTGTACAAAAACATGGTTGCCAATCTGGCTCAAAGATATTGTTCAGCAGAAATGGCGAGTCATTTTTGATCTTCACTCTACTTTGAGTGTTTTTCCTCATATACATATATATCTATCTATGTGTGTCTATCTATAGATACTAATATAAGTATACACATTGGTATCTTGCATCCCTTACTTCCCTGTGGAGTTTCTCATCTAATATGTGTGAATAAATATTTCTGGAAAGATACAGGTTATACAACTCACATATGAAGGTAGAAATAGCAGACTCTCCAAAAGAAAAGGAGAAGAGCTGTTGTGGGAAATATTACAAAGTACCCACCATCTCTCCTGCCCCACCAGGTTGCAATACCATGTCCCGGTGGGGTCCAGCTCTGTGTTCTCACCCACTGTGGAGCTATCCTATCCCACCTTATTCCCATAGCATCCCAGCTGTGTTTACTCTCCACCATCAGTGGACCCACACTACAGTAACCAAGTAAATCAAAGCTCTTAAAGCTTCATTAACCAATCAGATTTATATAGATACTATTACAATCTACAAGATGCCAATACAGTAATTTAGAGCCAATTGATAATGATAAAATCTTAACCCAATTATTCTAACCTTTTGATAATACCACATCCAACTCCATTTCTGTTCTCTTCCCTTCTCCTCCTGTGACAACTCTTAGCTATGACTCCCTTTTCCTGTCCAATAATATGCCTTCCACTGTCCTAATGTTATTGGACATTGAAAATCCTGCAACAAAGAGCCAAGTTAACAAACATAGAGATGAAACATTTGCCATTCCACCTTGCTTCAAGAAAATCTAGAGCATCATCAGAGAATACTTTGAAAACTTATACTCCAAAAGGATAGCATAACCTCTCTTAAACTGATGATTGTATAATTGCATATGATCTACCAAAATTAAATCAGAACACCTAAGTAACTTAACAGATCTATAACAATCAAGGCAGCCAATGCTGAAACCAAAAGTCTTCCCAGAAAGAAAAGTCCGTGACCAGACAAATTCATTGCTTAGTTCTATAAAACATCCTACGAAGATTTAGTGCCAATACTTCTCAATTTGTTCCATAAACCAGAAAGGGAAAATGTGTGGAGATGAATATGTATCTTACATTAAAATAGACTAGAAATTTTATTGGATCATATAGCTCCATTGACAAAACTCCTTGAAATCATTGGAGGCCTTAAGATTGATATTGTGCTATGTACTCAGTCTTTTTGGTTACTCTCCCTTTTAAGAGAACCAACTTTGCTTGCCTTGGATTTCCCATGCAATCTGATTTTGCAACATACGCTAATTCATAAGCTTAAAATTTTAAAATGTGTATGCTTCCATGGCCCTGATCCAGAGAGAAATGCATGTGTGTATATGTGTATGTTTTTATAATCATTTGCTGAAAATAATAAGCAGGACAAAAATGAACTTATGCCACAAATATAGGTGATGAAAGCAGCCTATAGATATTACTTGCTAAGGGTTTGTTTGCAGTACTGAGTGCTTTAGCAATGGTGTTGGTTGGAGTAAATAACTTAATTCCTTTTAAAATTTGATTAAAGATTTCCATAGAGAATGTCTCTTTCCTTCCCCAGGTGGTGTTTTCTGTGCTGATTGCAAATAAGCAAAGCTTGATTAGACAACTAGATTCACAGGTATATATCAGGCTGGCATACATAACACAAAAACATACAGCAAAAGGTAAAGTCATACAAGTATGCATAAAGAGAAGGGACTGACAAGAGGAACAGATCAGATCCCCACTTTGGGCAGACTACAAAGAAGCCAGAATCCACAAATTGCTGTCAGGCAAACTCACAAGGAAAGAAGTGGAAAGTTCAAATCTGAGTTCACTCAAGCGAAAGTTGTTTGGTCTATTTCTATGTATTGCAATCCTAAGTGTAGGCCCCCAAGATCCGGTTGCCTCAGAGACTAGAATCCACACATAGTCCCAAGTGAAACTACATGACATTTTCCCAAATTATTTCTGATTGGTAAATAAAGATGCTGACACCAATAGTTGGACAGAAAAGACATAGGCGGTATTTTGGGTTGCCAGGCTTGGGGCCAGAGGAGAACCTTGAAGGAGAGAAGGTGAATGGAATAGGAGCTGCCATGGGTTAGGGGAGTCATGAAATAATGGCCATGTAGGTAGGCTAATTGGAGTTAAGAGCAACTCAGAAGAAACATGGTAAATTACATAAGGGAATCATTGGCTGGGAAACAGACGAAATAGCATAGAAGACAGATATTTGCCTAGCTCTTGGGCTGACTAAGAACTTCTATAAATATAAAGGTCGTGTCATTTATATGGGAACTGAATAATCAATGGCAAATAGAAACCCGTGGTTGAGATTAAATATTTCTACAAGAGAAAGTGCTGTGAATTCTTTCCTTAGTGTGAAAATGATGCACAATGGTGCCTGTGAAGCTATTTTAAATATGTATAACTGATTCAGGGAGTAACATTTAAGAATTCATTATGCAAAAGTAGTATTATCCTCATATCAAAAGTTCGTTAGGTGAAATGTGTGCATTGAGCTTTAGTAAAGTATCTTTTACGAATGAGGGTGCCCTTGCATTTGGCGCATAGATGTTCAGAATTGAAAGTTTTTCTTGGTGGATTTTTCCTTTGACCATCGAGAAATGTCCCTCAGTGTCTCTTTTGATGACTTGAGGTTGAAAGTCAATTTTATGTGATATGAGAATGGCTACTCCGGCTCGTTTCCCGAGACCATTGGCTTGTAAAATTGTCTTCCAGCCTTTTACTCTAAGGTACTTTTTGTCTTTGACATTTAGGTGTGTTTTCAGTATGCAGCAAAATGTAGGGTCCTGTTTCCTTATCCAGTCTGTTAGTCTATGTCTTTTTATTGGGGAATTGAGTCCATTGATGTTAAGAGATATTAAGGAATAGTGATTATTACTTCCTGTCATTTTTGATGTTATTTTTATATTTCAGTGGTTATCTTCTTTTGGGTTTGATGAAAGAAGCTTACTATCTTGCTTTTTCCAGGGTGTAGTTTCCCTCCTTGTATTGGAGTTTTCCTCCTATTATTCTTTGCTAGCTGGGTTTGTGGAAAGATATTGTGTAAATTTGGTTTTGTCTAACACAATAATTATGGGGGACTTCAACACTCCACTCTCCTCAATGGACCGATCAGGAAAACAGAAACTAAACAGAGACACAGTAAAACTAATTGAAGCTTTGAACTAATTGGATTTGACTGATATTTATAGAACATTTCACCCTAAAGCAAAAGAATATACCTTTTTATCAGCACCTCATGGTACCTTCTCCAAAATCGAACATATAATTCGTCACAAGACAGACCTCAACAAATACAAGAAGATCGAACTAATCCCATGCCTCCTATCAGACCACTATTGTGTAACAGTGGTTTTCAATAGCAACAAAAACAACAGAAAGCCCACATACACATCGAGGCTGAACAATACTCTACTCAATACTCTACTCAATGACACCTTGGCCAAAGAAGAAATAAAGAAAGAAATCAGAGACTTCTTAGAATTTAATGAAAATGAAGGCACAACATACCCAAATCTTTGGGACACAAAGAAAGCAGTGCTAAGAGGAAAACTCATAGTCCTGAGTGCCTCCAAAAAGAAAATGGAGGGAGCATACTCTAGCAGCTTAACTACACACCTGAAAGCCCTGGAACAAAAAGAAGCCATTTCCTCCAGGAGGAGTAGAAGACAGGAAATCATCAAACTCAGGGCTGAAATAAATCAAGTGGAAACAAAGAGAACCATACAAAGAATCAACGAATCCAGGAGCTGGTTCTTTGAGAAAATCAACAAGATAGATAAACCCTTAGCCAGACTGACCAAAGGGCACAGAGAAAGTATCCAAATTAACAAAATTAGAAATGAAAAGGGGTATATAACAACAGAAACTGAGGAAATTCAAAAAATCATCAGATCCTACTACAAAAGCCTATACTCAACACGACTGGAGAATCTGGAGGAAATGGACATTTTCCTTAACAGATACCAAATATCAAAATTAAATCAGGATGAGATAGATCATCTAAACAGTCCCATAACCTCTAAAGAAATAGAAGGGGGTCATAGAAAGTCTTCCTACCAAAAAAAGCACAGGACCAGATGGTTTCAGTGCAGAATTCTATCAGACCTTCAAAGAAGACCTAACACCAATACTCCTCAAACTATTCCACAAAATAGAAACAGAAGGAACACTGCCCAATTCCTTCTACGAAGCCACAATTACGCTGATACCAAAACCACACAAAGATCCAACAAAGAAAGAGAATTTCAGACCAATTTCCCTTATGAACATCGATGCAAAAATACTCAATAAAATTCTTGCCAACCGAATCCAAGAACACATCAAAACGATCATCCACCATGATCAAGTAGGCTTTATCCCAGGGATGCAGGGTTGGTTCAATATACGGAAATCCATCAATGCAATCCACTACATAAACGAACTCAAAGAAAAAAACCACGTGGTCATTTCATTGAATGCTGAAAAAACATTTGACAATATTCCTCATCCTTTCATGCTTAAAGTCTTGGGAAGAACAGGAATTCAAGGCCCATGCCTAAACATAGTAAAAGCAATATACAGCAAACTGGTAGCCAGCATCAAACTAAATGGAGAAAAACTTGAAGCAATCCCACTAAAATCAGGGACTAGACAGGGCTGCCCCCTTTCTCCTTATCATTTCAATATTGTACTTGAGGTACTAGCTCGGGCAATTCGACAACATAAGGAGGTCAAGGGATACAAATTGGAAAGGAAGAAGTCAAACTATCATTATTTGCAAATGACATGATAGTCTACCTAAGTGACCCAAAAACCTCCACTAGAGAACTCCTACAGCTGATAAACAACTTCAGCAAAGTGGCAGGTTATAAAATCAACTCAAGCAAATCAGTGGCCTTCCTATACTCAAAGGATAAGCAGGCTGAGAAAGAAATTAGGGAAATGACACCCTTCACAATAGCCACAAACAGTATAATGTACCTTGGAGTGACTCTTACCAAACATGTGAAAGATCTCTATGACAAGAACTTCAAGACTCTGAAGAAGAAAATGGAAGAAGACCTCAAAAAATGGAAAAACCTCCCATGCTCATGGATCGGTAGAATCAATATAGTTAAAATGGCCATTTTGCCAAATGCAATATACAGATTCAACGCAATACCCATCAAAATCCCAACTTAATTCTTCACAGAGTTAGAAAGAGCAATCCTCAAATTCATCTGGAATAACAAAAAACCCAGGATAGCTAAAACTATTCTCAACAATAAAAGAAATTCTGGGGGTATCAGTATCCCTGACCTCAATCAATACTACTGAGCAACAGTGTTAAAAACTGCATGGTATTGGTACAGTGACAGGCAGGCAGATCAATGGAACAGGATTGAAGATCCAGAAATGAACCCACACACCTATGGCCACTTGATCCTCGACAAAGGGGCTGAAAACATCCAATGGAAAAAAGATAGCCTTTTCAACAAATGGTGCTGGTTCAACTGGAGGTCAACATGCAGAAGAATGGGAATTGATCAATCCTTGTCTCCTTGTACTAAGCTCAAATCCAAATGGATCAAGGACCTCCACATAAAGCCAGACACTTGGAAGCTAATAGAAAAGAAACTGGGGAAGACCCTTGAGGACATCAGTACAGGGGGAACGTTTCTGAACAGATCACCAATAGCGTATGCTCTAAGATCAAGAATTGACAAATGGGACCTCATAAAATTACAAAGTTTCTGTAAGGCAAAGGACACCATCAAAAGGACAAATCGGCAACCAACAAATTGGGAAAATATCTTCACCAACCCTACATCAGAAGGAGGGCTAATATCCAATATATATGAAGAACTCAAGAAGTTAGACTCCAGAAAACCAAATAACCCTGTTACAAATGGAGTACAGAGTTAAACAAAGAATTCTCACCTGAAGAACTTCGGATGGCAGAGAAGCATCTTAAAAAATGCTCAACTTCATTAGTCATTAGGGAAATGCAAATCAAAACAACCCTCAGATTTCACCTTATACCAGTCAGAATGGCTAAGATTAAAAATTCAGGAGACAGCAGATGTTGGTGAGAATGTGGAGAAAGAGGAACACTCCTCCACTGCTGGCAGGGTTGCAAATTGGTATAACCACTCTGGAAATCAGTCTGGCGGTTCCTCAGAAAACTGGGCACCTCACTTCCAGAAGATCCTGCTATACCACTCCTGGGCATATACCGAAAAGATTCCCCAGCATGTAATAAGGATACATGCTCCACTATGTTTATAGCAGCCCTATTTATAATAGCCAGAAGCTAGAAAGAACCCAGGTATCCCTCAACAGAAGAGTGGATGCAAAAAATGTGGTATATATACACAATGGAGTACTATTCAGCCATTAGAAACAATGAATTCATGAAATTCTTAGGCAAATGGATGGAGCTGGAGAACATCATACTAAGTGAGATAACTCAGACTCAAAAGATCAATCATGGTATGCACTCACTAATAAGTGGATATTAACCTAGAAAACTGGAATACCCAAAACATAATCCACACATCAAATGAGGTACAAGAAGAACGGAGGAGTGGCCACTTATTCTGGAAAGACTCAGTGAAGCAGTATAGGGCAAAACCAGAACAGGGAAGTGGGAAAGCTTGGGTGGGAAAACAGGAGGAGGGAAGGGGGCTGATGGGACTTTCAGGGAGTGGGGGTCTAGAGAAGAGGAAATCATTTGAAATGTAAATAAAAATTGTATCGAATAAAAAAAGAAGAAAAAAAACTTCGTAAAAAAATCACAATAACAGCAACAATAACAAAGTACAGACTAATTCCTCATATAAAAAAACTGAACAAGATATTTGTAAATTTAATTTTGAAACACACTAATACATTATGAACAAGGGAGCTTTACCTCAGAGGTACAATTCTGGTTCAACATATACAAATCAATAAAACTCATGGACAGATATATATAGAACATTCTATCCTAAAACAAAAGAATATACCCTTTTTTCAGCACCTCATGGTACCTTCTCCAAAATCGACCATATAATTGGTCACAAGACAGACCTCAACAAATATAAGAAGATAGAACTAATCCCATGCCTCCTATCTGATCACTATGGAGTAAAAGTGGTCTTCAATAGCAACAGAAACAATAGAAAACCCACATACACGTGGAAATTGAACAATACTTTACTCAATGATACCTTGGTCAAGGAAGAGATAAAGAAAGAAATAAAAGACTTTTTAGAACACAATGAAAATGAAAACAGAACATACCCAAATCTATGGGACACAATGAAAGCAGTGCTAAGAGGAAAACTCATAGCCCTGAGGGCCTCCAAAAAGAAAATGGAGAGAGCATACATTACCAGCTTAATGACACACCTGAAAGCCCTAGAACAAAAAGAAGCTATTTCACCCAGGAGGAGTAGAAGGCAGGAAAACATCAAACTCAGGGCCGAAATCAATCAAGTAGAAACAAAGAGAACCATACAAAAAATCAACAAAACCAGGAGCTGGTTCTTTGAGAAAATCAACAAGATAGATAAACCCTTAGCCAGACTGACCAAAGGGCACAGAGAAAGTATCCAAATTAACAAACTTAGAAATGAAAAGGGAGATATAACAACGGAAACTGAGGAAATCCAAAAAATCATCAGATGCTACTACAAGAGCCTGTACTCAACACAACTGGAGAATCTGGAGGAAATGGACAATTTCCTTGACAGATACCAAATACCAAAATTAAATCAGGACCAACTAGACCATCTAAACAGTCCCATAAAGCCTAAAGAAATAGAAGGAGTCATAGAAAGTCTTCCAACCAAAAAAAGCACAGGACCAGATGGTTTCAGTGCAGAATTCTACCAGACCTTCAAAGAAGAGTTAACACCAATACTCTTCAAACTATTCCACAAAATAGAAACAGAAGGAACACTACCCAATTCCTTCTACGAAGCCACAATTACGCTGATACCAAAGCCACACAAAGATCCAACAAAGAAAGAGAACTTCAGACCGATTTCCCTTATGAACATCGATGCAAAAATACTCAATAAAATTCTTGCCAACCGAATCCAAGAACACATCAAAACGATCATCCACCATGATCAAGTAGGCTTTATCCCGGGAATGCAGGGTTGGTTCAATATACAGAAATCCATCAATGCAATCCACTACATAAACAAACTCAAAGAAAAAAACCCACATGGTCATTTCATTGGATGCTGAAAAAGCATTTGACAAAATTCAGCATCCTTTCATGCTTAAAGTCTTGGAGAGAACAGGAATTCAAGGCCCATACCTAAACATAGTAAAAGCAATAACCAGCAAACCGGTAGCCAGCATCAAACTAAATGGAGAGAAACTTGAAGCAATCCCACTGAAATCAGGAACCAGACATGGCTGCCCCCTTTCTCCTTATCTTTTCAATATTGTACTTGAGGTACTAGCTCGGGCAATTCCACAACATAAGGAGGTCAAAGGGATACAAATTGGAAAGGAAGAAGTCAAACTATCATTATTTGCAGACGACATGATAGTCTACCTAAGTGACCCAAAAAACTCCACTAGAGAGCTCCTACAGCTGATAAACAACTTCAGCAAAGTGGCAGGTTATAAAATCAACTCAAGCAAATCAGTGGCCTTCCTATACTCAAAGGATAAGCAGGCTGAGAAAGAAATTAGGGAAATGACCCCTTTCACAATAGCCACAAACAGTATAAAGCATCTTGGGGTGACTCTTACCAGACATGTGAAAGATCTTTATGACAAGAACTTCAAGACTCTGAAGAAGGAAATGGAAGAAGACCTCAAAAAATGGGAAAACCTCCCATGCTCATGGATCGGTAGAATCAATATAGTTAACATGGCCATTTTGCCAAAAGCAATATACAGATTCAATGCAATACCCATCAAAATCCCAACTCAATTCTTCACAGAGTTAGAAAGAACAATTATCAAATTCATCTGGAACAACAAAAAACCCAGGATAGCTAAAACTATTCTCAGCAGCAAAAGAAAATCTGGGGGAATCAGTATCCCTGACCTCAAGCAATACTACAGAGCAATAGTGTTAAAAACTGCATGGTATTGGTACAGTGACAGGCAGGAGGATCAATGGAAAAGGATTGAAGATCCAGAAATGAACCCACACACCTATGGCCACTTGATCCTCGACAAAGAGGCTGAAAACATCCAATGGAAAAAAGATAGCCTTTTCAACAAATGGTGCTGGTTCAACTGGAGGTCAGCATGCAGAAGAATGCGAATTGATTCATCCTTGTCTCCTTGTACTAAGCTCAAATCCAAATGGATCAAGGACCTCCACATAAAGCCAGACACTCTGAAGCTAATAGAAAAGAAACTGGGGAAGATCCTTGAGGACATCGGTACAGGGAGAAAGTTTCTGAACAGAACACCAATAGCGTATGCTCTAAGAGCAAGAATTGACAAATGGGACCTCATAAGGTTACAGAGTTTCTGTAAGGCAAAGGACACCATCAAGAGGACAGATTGGCAACCAACAATTTGGGAAAAGATCTTCACCAATCCTACATCAGATAGAGGGCTAATATCCAATATATATAAAGAACTCAAGAAGTTAGACTCCAGAAAACCAAACAACCCTATTAAAAAATGGGGTACAGAGTTAAACAAAGAATTCTCGCCTGAAGAACTTCGGATGGCGGAGAAGCATCTTAAAAAATGCTCAACTTCATTAGTCATTAGGGAAATGCAAATTAAAACAACCCTAAGATTTCATCTTACACCAGTCAGAATGGCTAAGATTAAAAATTCAGGAGACTGCAGGTGTTGGAGAGGGTGTGGAGAAAGAGGAACACTCCTCCACTGCTGGTTGGGTTGCAAATTGGTACAACCACTCTGGAAATCAGTCTGGCGGTTCCTCCGAAAACTGGGCACCTCACTTCCAGAAGATCCTGCTATACCACTCCTGGGCATATACCCAGAGGATTCCCCACCATGTAATAAGGATACATGCTCTACTATGTTCATAGCAGCCCTATTTATAATTGCCAGATGCTGGAAAGAACCCAGGTATCCCTCAACAGAAGAGTGGATGCAAAAAATGTGGTATATCTACACAATGGAGTACTATTCAGCCATTAGAAACAATGAATTCATGAAATTCTTAGGCAAATGGATGGAGCTAGAGAACATCATACTAAGTGAGGTAACCCAGACTCAAAAGGTGAATCATGGTATGCACTCACTAATAAGTGGTTATTAACCTAGAAAACTGGAATACCCAAAACATAATCCACACATCAAATGAGATACAAGAAGAAAGGAGGAGTGGTCCCTGGTTCTGGAAAGACTCAGTGAAATAGTATTCGGCAAAACCAGAACGGGGAACTGGGAGGGGGTGGGAGGGAGGACAGGGGAAGAGAAGTGGCCTTACGGGACTTTCGGGGAGGGGGGGGCTAGAAAAGGGGAAATCATTTGAAATGTTAATAAATTATATCGAATAAAAAAATTAAAAAAAAAAGATTTAAATCTTGTAAAAAAAAACTGATGGACAAAAATCAGATGATTGTATCTAGAGATGCATAGAACCATATAATAAAGTTGAAAATGCCTTTATGTTTAAAGTCCCAGAGATGTTAGAAATAGGTGTCGTATATTTCAAAATAATAAATATATCCAGTAAACCTGAATCTAGCATTATATGAAATGGAAACATACTGAGCTATTTCCTTTAAAATAAGGAATGAGAAAAAGGTGGCTACTTTCAACTCTCTTACTCAATGTAGCACTCAAAAATTTAACTATAGTAATAAGACAAGAGAAAGATATTAGAAGGATAAAAATAGGAAATGAATAGGTCATGTTATTTGATTGTATATTTAAAAGACCCTATTGAATATACCAGAAAATTCCTAGACTTACTAGGTACTTTCTGTAAAATTATAGGATAGAAACTCAACATACAATAGTAACCTTGTGATTTGAATATATATGTGATTTACATATCATATAACATATAAATATATATCATATATATAATGATCATATTTATAAACTTACATATTTAATGCAATTCCTAGCAAAATTCTAGTGTCATACACAATAAAACAAGAGAAAGCAACCTAAGAATTAATAAAGAACCACAAAAGAATATGCCCCAAAAAATTCTGGAAAGAAGCATTAATGTTAGATCCAACCTGAATAATCTCAGTCCTGTGTCTTTGTATGTGGTGTCTTTAATAGGTGTCTTCAGGCTCCGAGACACAATTAACAAAAACTCTAGTCTGCATGCAAAAAAAATGAAATTAGACCTGTACTCAGCACCCTGAACAATTGGATCCAAGTGAATCAAGATGTCAATTTGAAACCCAAAACACTGAAATTGCTAGACGAAATCATAGGCAGTATGCTCCAAGATAAAGATGTTGGAAAGGACAACAATTCACAAGTGGGACCTCATGAATCGAAAGGCTTTGCATAAATACAGAAACAATCAATCAGTGGAAGAAGAAGCCCACGTAATTGGAGATAATCTTTGTGAGCTATAAATTTGATTAATTAAACAATACAAAAGATTAATATCTAGAATATGCAAATAATTCAATAAACAAAGAGTCAAGAAAACAAATGACTCAATTAAGAACTAGAATAGAAATCTAAACAGAGTTCTCAACAATAGAAGTAAAACTGGCTCAGAAATACCTCAAAAAGTGTTCATCATCCTTAGCAATTAGGGAAAAGCAAATTAGAACACATTCTTAATACTACAACAATGGGAATGAATCCCAATGAATGGGAACATTTTGTTAAATGAAAGCTATTTACAGAAGTACTATATGTATAAAGTTCTGCATATATGAAATATCAAATGAATACATGTAGAGACAAAATCTTTTTTAACAATGAAAAGCAAGCTTAGAAACATTTCTAATGTGTGTGAGTTTCATTTAGAGGTGATACAAATTGCTAAAAATTAGAATTTTCTGATGATAATGCAACTCTGCCTTTATTATTATTATTTCTTGATTAGTTTTGTTTTATTTTTGAGACAGTTTTTCTTTATGTATCCCTAGCTCTCCAGGACTCAATCTGGCTGGTGTTGTCCTCACAGAGATCTGATTGCTGGGAGTAAAAGCATGTAGTGCCACTGCTAGCTGTTACTCTATCTTTATTATTGATGCTGAATTAAAGCCTTTAAATGAGAGAATTTATGATATATGACTTATATTTTAGTAAAATTGTACTTGTAATTCTCATATATATAATTTAAATTATTTGGCTTTATCTTTGCCAATTTCACATCTACTGAGGGCTAATTCCCAAAATATATAAAAAAAGAACTCTAGAAACTAGACATCAGCATGCCAAATAACTCAATTTAAATGTGGTACAGATAATTCTTAACTGAGGAATTAGAAATGGCCAAGAGATGTTCAACATCTTTAGCCATCAAGGAAATGCAAATTAAAACTACTTTGAAATTTCATCTTAACACCTGTCAGAACAGCTAAGATAAAGAAACACAAGTGACAGCCTATGCTGGTGAGTTTATGGAGCAAGGGGAACACTTCTCTATTACTAATGGGAGTGCAAACTTGTATAGGCACTTTGGAAATCAATATGTATGTATCTCAGAAAATTGTGAATCAATCAACCTCAAGACCCAGCCATACCACTTCTGGGCATATACCCAAAAGATGCTCTATTCTTCCAGAAGGTCACTTGCTCCACTATGTTTATAGCAGCTTGATTCATAACAGCCAGAAATTAGAAACAACCTAGATATCCCTCCATTGAAGAATGGATAAAGAAAACGTCATATTTACACAATAGACTATAACTCAGCTTTTAAAAACAAAGACAATATGAAATTCACAAGCAAATTAATGAAACTTGAAAAATCATCTTGAATGAGGTAACCTATACCCCAAAAGGCACTCATGACATGTACTCACATATAAGTAGATATTAGCTCTAAAGTTAAGAGTGACCATGCTACAATTCACAGACCCAAAGAAGCTAAGTAACAATGAGGGCTCAAGGAAGGATGCATGAATCTTCCTGGAAAGAGGGAAAAGAATAGAGATTGTGGATGAATGGGTGTGTGTGCTTGTGGGATGGATGGATGGGTAGGTTTGAGAACAGGAGAGATCAGTTGGGTGGAGGATGGAAGGAGAGAGTAATGCAAAAGACAACAGGAATTGGGGGACCATCTCTTGGACAAGTTAGAAACCCTGTACAATGGAAACTTCCAGGAAAGTTCAAGAATAACCGTAGTTAAGCCTCGTGGCAATGGGGAATATGGGGCCTGAACTAGCCATCTCCTATAACCAGGCAAGATTTTCAGTGGAAGAATTGGGATATCAACCCATCCACAAAATCCTTGACCTACAATTTGTCCTGCCTATAAGTTGTGCTGGAATGAAGATAGCTGGGATAAAGGAGTAGTCAGTCAATAACTGATCCAGGTTGAGATGCATGCAATAAGAGCAAGGGCCCACTCCTGACACTGCCAGGGCCCAGAGGAAGAATCTCCCAGAGACTTAGGATTGAGAATGTTCCCTAATGATTTTCTGCTATATTCATAGATTAATGAATATCCCAGTTGTCATAACAGAAGGTTCACCCAGCAACTGATGTAAACAGATGCTGAGACCCACAGAGCTTTGGGAATCCTACCAAAGAGGGGAGGAAGAATTGTAGAAGCCAGAGGGGTCGAGAACACCACAAGAAAAGCTATAGAATCAACCTGCTGGGGCTCAAAGGGGCTCATAGAGACTGAACTGAAAACTGGGGAGCCTGCATAGGAGTGTCCTAGGCTTTCTAAATATATGTTACAGTTTTCTAGCTTAGTCTTCTTGTGGGACTCCTAAGAGTGAGATTAGGGGCTATCTTGGACTCTTTCGTTTGCTTCAGGGACCACTTTCTTCTCCCCGGTTGCCTCATGCAGCCTTAATAGGAGGGAAGGTGCCTAGTCTTATTCAACTTGATGTGCCATGGTTGATTCACATCCATGGGATGCCTGCCATTTTCTGAAGAAAAATGGAGGAGGAGTGGATGGGAGGCAGGCAGAAGGGAGCTGGCGGGGAGGGACTCAGTAGAGAGGAGGGAGGGGATACTGAATTCAGGATGTAAAGAAAGAAAGGAAAGAAAGAAAATGAATGTACAAAAGCATTAATAATCATCTTTCTTATTTTTTTCTAGAGTAGAAATAATGATAACTCTGAAGTAGTGGCTCATTACAGTTCGCCTTTATTTCTCTTAGTTTACATACAGATTCTTGAAAGAAATTCCCACAAAAATGTCTTGCCATCATTTCAATTGGGCTGTATTTCTTTGTTGAGTTGTAAGAGTTCATTGCATACTTTGTACAGTTCGCCCTTATTTGATATATGATTTGCAAGTAATTCATGCAATGTAATGCTTTTTTCTTTACTGATTTGATAGTTTATTTTTTGATAAATTTAAGAACATTAATTTTCTCTAATCCACTTTATCTGCATTATCACACCATTCCTTTGCATGTGTAGTAACTGTCATCAGATACAAGGAATACTGTATTTACCTACTATAGATATTCTGGATACACTGTCTTCTTTTAAAAATAGTTTTTTATTTATTCATGTGTGTGTGTGTGTGTGCGCGCGCGCACGCACGTGCACCAACATGTGGATATTCATGGAAGTCACAAGAGAACATCAGATTCCACTAAAGCTAACATTACAAAGGGATTTGGGGGCAAATGATACAGATACTGAGACGTAACTAGAATCTCTTAGAAAAGCAACAAGCAACTTATCAGCAAGCTCTTCAGTTCGTATTGTCTTCTTTAGAAGAATATTGAATTGATTTGGGTGGTTGTTCGTTCATGCAATAAAATGAGGGGTTATATATATATATAATATATATATATATATATTCATTGAATTTTGATATATATTTTATCCTTTAAAACATGAGATTATAGAATAATTATGTTATTTCTTTCTTCCCTTTACTCTATTCTAATCCTCCTGTGTACCCATTTCTCCCATACATTCTTTTAAATTCATGGCTTCATTTTTTTAAATTGCGTTATAAAAATGTGTGTGTGTGCATGTGTAGTCCTTGTACATGAGTACAATTTATCACGTCTATATAATGTTGTATATGTTTTCAGGACTGACCATTTGGTATTGGATATGAAATTGATTTATTCTTCCCTGAGGAAGGCTGTTTCTCCAGTTTTCACCATTCTCCAGTTGCCTGTAGTTCTTTGTGTAGGCTTGAGCCTTTTCTGAGCTTTCCCTCTTTCTATTTAACATGCCTATTGATGCCTTCTTTGTTCTGTTCATGCTTAAGTAGCCATGCTAGTAAGATTTTATTGATATAGCTTCTATACCAATCACATTTCAGGAGATCCAACTAACAATAAACTCCCTCTTCCTCTAGATTCTACAATCTCTCTGCCTCCTCTTCCATAATTATTTGAGCAGAATGTGTGAGAGTTGTTTTGTGAATGATTCAGTTGATACTGGCCTCCACAACTCTTCTTTGGGATTGATTGTAATTTTCTGCAGTGATCTCCATATATTGCAAGTTTAGCTTTCATGATGAGAAATGAGGATTTATTGTTAGGTACAAGGGCAAATATTTAGAATGCAGTTAAGAACACCGGCTTAGTAAATTACTGATAATAGATTTTTCTTAAGATCCATGACCTCACTAGCTATAGGAAGCTGGTTGGGTTTCCAGTATGAAGCATAGTTTCCCTATTGTTGAGCATGTCTTAAGTCCAATTAGAGAGCTTTTGTTTATCACCAGCTTCTGAAGGGTGATATGCCATGCTGGTCATTGTTTTCATGTGGTTCATGGGTAGGACTATTGGATATTTCCCTCCTTTGAATGTTTGAATGGTGCTTCTGGTAGAAGGCTTTCAGGTCAGGTACAGCTTGGGTCCTCTGTGCCTAATGGCATGGTGTGTTTTAAAAATATTGACTTATCTTTCACCTCTGGTGTGAGTGGAGAGGGAAACTATAGGCAAAATCAATAGTCTGTAATGGTTTGGCAGTCTATTTGACAACCCTGACCAGCCATACACACAAAAAAGGTTTTTAAACAGTTTATTTTTGAGGTACAATGCTTTTGTTTATCATTATCTCATTTAGTCATTTATCTATTTGTGATAGTTCATAAATTTACCATTTTTAACTAATAACCAACATTGTTTCACTTTTGTTTGGTTTAATTCTATTTCTTATCAGATATTTTGTTATCACATCATCATATGCATACTTATTAAATGAACATAAGTCTGTTTGATACTTACTAATTAGTCCCTTTTTTTATTCCCCATGGTAGAGTACATTTCATCAGTGATTGTGAGCTTTATATTTTTTGATATATAAGCTAGATTGATATAGTTGACATGTAATGCCTATAAATCAAACCTAATGAGGATAAAGTATGCTAAATGGAGTTGGAATAGACTTGTCAAAGGACAGACACTGAAATGTCTTGCTGTTATCAACATACATTGTTAAACCATTGATAAATCTTAATTCTTCTCCTGATGCAAATTCTAAAAGCATTTGATGTAGCAAATTAATTTAATATTCACAAAGCAGAAATAATCAATTCAATTGGAATTCTTTGGTAATTTTAAGCGGAGACAAATGTCTACTTATTATAAAGTGTTACTGCTAACTAGAAAACACTTTAAGATAAGTGGTCACTCCATTAACATATCTAACATTCTTAGTATATCATTAATCATGACAAGATACTGGTATTAACACTGATATAATGACACTTCCATTACCATGGTTTTTCATGGGCTTCTAGAATCAGAGAGCATTACTATTTGAGAAGCCCATAGACATTATCTGTTACAACTTCCTACTTGATTGATGAATGACTCTCTTCAATAATATGTTGACAAGTAGCCATCAAATCTATTCTCCAATGCTTCCATAGAAGATAGTTTAGATTCTTTCACCACACATCTTATTATAATAGTTGACAGTTAATATTACAGCCTTAGCTTTGCTGAACAGAAATCAATCTTACTGACATTTCTGACCGTGAGTCCTCATACTGTGTTTCACAGCCACATAAGTGAGTTACTTGTCAAGTAAGTCACTAATCAGTGTTATCATCTGCCTCTCCTCATTCTCACCATAACATGTATTCTTATTGTTAAGTATCTTAATTTCATTCCATTGTCTGTAGCAACTTAATTCTCATTATTTTATTAATTGAGACATTTTTAGGGGGAGTGAGCTATCTATCCTTAAAAATCTCTCAAATATCAAAGTATCCCATATATGACTTCTGACTTTTTTGAGGAGGTGCAGCTATATTCTTGTTATGCTTCTTTCAACTTCAAATGACATTAATTCTTAAGTTTAACACAAATATTTATATAGCCCATGATCAATTCCATAAGTTACCTTACTATTAAATTATTAGATTTGTCCATGTGTTTTTCTGATTGTGTGCGGTATGCCTGGCATTGTTTTTCTCCACTTAAATGCTTATTTTAGTTAAATTATTTTTTAATCTTGGGAATTTCAATAAATATTGATATTTTTTCAATTGTATTTCTTTTATAAAAAGGCTAAAAGCACATGACCAGTGCCTGCACTGTTTCTGCACCAGCCATTTCGAGTATGTAATATGGTTTCCAGTTTAGTCTTTTTATGGAGTTCTGGAGTGTGCAAATGAGTGGGTCTCTGACACTTCAGCCATCTTTTGGACTTTTTTCTTAGGTTTACAACTAATTTTAAGAACAATAACTGAAAACCCTTATATTCATCCATGTAAAATTTAATTGTGCTAGGTACAATGAATTGTTGTGATCTTTTGATATCGTGATTCCCCCATTGTTTATGGACTATACTGAACATTCAAGCAGCTAATTCATTTCAAAAGAATTTGGTATTTATCTAGTGAGTTATGGTTTTTAAGGGAATCTCATAATCTTTTGTATGTTTTATAAGGTTTATTCTGAAATAAAAGCAGTTGTGGTTGTTATTAACATCATCTTTTTAGCTCCCAAAGAATATATCCAGAAAGGTGTTTTTAGGGTCTCACAGCTCTTTGCAGGTCAAACATGTGCACTTCAGTGCCTAGTTTCCTGCTAAAAACATAGACTGGGATCCTAATGGCCCATAAGACTTCTGCACCAAGCCACACCACATGGGTTACTTATGTTACTTTGTTTTTCTAGTCAGGTGTGTTACCCTGTCAGATTTTTTGTTAGATATTTTCTTTATTTGCATTTTAAATACCCCCAGGAATGTCCTATCCCCTCCCCCTGCTTCTATGAAGGTGTTCTACTACCAACCTACCTTCTCCTGTTCCCTGCCCATAAATTGCCCTACCCTGGGGCATTGAGCATTCACAGGACCAAGATTCTCTGCTCCCATTAATGCCTGACAAGGTCATCCTCTGCTACATATGCTGCTGGAGTCATGGATCCCTCCATGGCTTTGGCTGGTGGTTAAGTTTCTGGGAACTCTGGGGTCATCCAGTTAGTTGATATTGTTCTTCCTATGGGGATGGAAGATCCTTTCAGCTCCTTCAGTCCTTTCTCTAAATCCTCCTTTGGGGAACCCATGCTCAGTTAAATGTTTGGCTGCCAGTATCTGCCTTTGTATTTGTCAGGCTCTGTAAAATCCACTCAGGAGACAGGTATATCAGGCTCCTGTCATCAATACTTACTGGCAACCACAATAGTGTCTAGGTTTGTTGACTACATATAAGATGAATCTCCAGGTAGGAAACTCTCTATATGGTCTTTCTTTCAGGCTCTGCTCCATACTTTGTCTTTGTAATTGCTCCCCTGAGAATTTTGTTCCTCTTTCTAAGAAGGACGGAATCATCACACCTTGGTCTTCCTTCTTCTTGAGCTTCATGTCGTCTGTGAACTGTATCTTGGTTATTTCAAGCTTTTAGGCTAATATCCACTTATCTGTAAGTGCATAACATGTGTGTTCTTTTGTGATAGGGTTACTACACTCAGAATGATATTTTATAATTCCATCCATTTGCCTAAGAATTTCATTGCTTTTAATAGCTATGTAGCGCTCCATAGTGTAAATGTGCCACATTTTCTCTATCCATTCCTCTGTTGAAGGACATCTGGGCTCTTTCTACCTCCTGGCTATTATAAATAAGGCTGCTATGAACATAGTGGAGCATGTGTCCTTGTTATATGTTGGAGCATTTTTTGGGTATATGCCCAGAGAAGTGCTAGGTCCTCAGGTAATACTATGTCCAATTTTCTGAGGAACCACCAGACTGATTTCCAGAGTGGTTTTACCAGCTTGCAATCCCACCAACAATGGAGGAGTGTTCCTCCTTCTCCACATCCTTGCCAGCATCTGCTATCACCTGAGTTTTTCATCTTAGCCATTCTGACTGGTATGAGGTAGAATCTCAGGGTTGTTTTGATTTGCATTTCCCTGATGACTAAGGATGATGAACATTTCTTTAGGTGCTTCTTGGCCGTTTGATATTCCTCAGTTGAAAATTCTTTGTTTACTCTATATCCCATTTTTAATAGGGTTATTTGATCCTCTGGAGTTTAACTTATTGAGTTCTTTAATATATATTAAATATTATATATTAATATATTATATATAGTATATTATCCCTCTATTGGATGTTGGATTGGTAAAGATCTTTTCCCCGTCTGTTGGTTGCCATTTTGTCCTCTTGAAAGTAGCCTTTGCCTTATAGAAGCTTTGCAGTTTTATGAGGACCCATTTGTTGATTCTTGATCTTAGAGCATAAGCCATTGGTGTTCTGTTCATGAAATTTTCCCCTGTGTCCATGTGTTCGAGACTTTCCCCCACTTTCTCTTCTATTATATTCAGTGTATCTGCTTGTATGTGCAGGTCCTTTATCTACTTGGATTTGATCTTTGTACAAAGAGATAAGAATAAATTGATTAGCCTTCTTCTACATGCTGATCTCCAGTTGAACCAGCACCATTTGTTGAAAATGCTTTTTTTTTTCTTTTTTCTTTTTTTTACTGGATGGTTTCAGTCCCTTTTCAAATATCAGGTGACCATATGTTACTGGGTCTTCTTTTTTTATTTTGATTTATTTTTTTACTTTCTATATTCTTTGTTTACATTCCAAATGCTTTCCCCTTTCCCAGTTCCTCCCTCCCCATATGTCCCATAAGCCCTCTTCTCTCCACCCATTCCCCAATCACCCCACTCCCATTTCTCTGTCTTGGTACTCCTCTATGATGCTGGATCAAGCCTTTCCCGGATCAGGGCCCTCTCCTTACTCTCTTCTTGGGAATCATTTGATATGCTAATTGTGTCTTGAGTATTTAGAGCTTCTGAATTAATAATTAATATCCACTTATCAGTGATTGCATTCCATGCGTATTCTTTGTGATTGGGTTGCCTCACTTAGGATATTTTCCAGTTTCAACCATTTGCCTAAAAATTTCATGAAATTATTGTTTTTAATTGCTGAGTAGTATTCCGTTGTGTAAATATACCACATTTTCTTTATCCATTCCTCCATTGAGGGACATCTGGGTTCTTTCCAGCTTCTGGCTATTATAAATAAGGCTGCTATGAACATAGTGGAGCATGTATCCTTATTACATGGTGGGGAATCCTCTGGGTATATGCCCAGGAGTAGTATAAACAGAGTCCTCCAGAAGTGTCATGCCAAGTTTTCTGAGGAACAGTCAGAGTGATTTCCAGAGTGGTTGTACCAGCTTGCAATCCCACCAGCAGTGGAGGAGTGTTCCTCTTTCTCCACATCCTCTCCAACACCTGCTGTCTCCTGAGTTTTTAATCTTAGCCATTCTGACTGGTGTGAGGTGAAATCTCAGGGTTGTTTTGATTTGCCTTTCCCTAATGATTAATGATGTTGAACATTTCTTTAAGGTGCTTCTCAGCCATTTGAAATTCTTCAGGTGATCATTTCATTAGAGGATGAAAAGGCATTTGACAAATTTCAACATCCCTTCATGTTAAAATTATTGGGAAGGTCAGGAGTTCAAGGCCCATACATAAACGTAGTAAAAGCAATACATAATAAACCAGTAGCCAACATCAAACTAAATGGAGAGAATCTTGAAGCAACCCCACTAAAATCAGGGACTAGTCAAAAATGCCCATTCTGTCCCTATCTATTCAAGATAGTACTTAAAGTTCTGGCTATAGAAATAAGAAAACAAGAGGATGTTAAAGGGATACAAATTGGAAAGGAAGAAGTCAAAATATCACTATTTGTAGATGATATGATTGTATACTTAAGTGACTCCAGAAATTTCACCAAAGAACTCTTAAAGCTCATAAACAACTTCAGCAAAGTGGCTGGATATAAAATTAACTCAAACAAATTAGTAGCCTTCCTCTACTCAAAGGTTAAATAGACTGAGAAAGAAATTAGGGAAATTTGACACCCTTCACAATAGTTGCAAATACAAATACCTTGGTGAGTTTTTAACCAAGCAAGTGAAAGTTCTCATAGTCTTTTTAATTTGACTAGCTTCTTAATTGGATAGTACAATTTGAATGGTGTCATTATAATGCATTAGCAAAACCAGAACCATATTTTTTCCTGTAATGTACTTTAAAATATAATATTTTATTAACTCTTTGAAATGTCAACACTGTATTGTGATCATTTCCACCCCTATTCTTCCCTTTACTCCTTCCTGATTCATTTCTCAACTTTCTATCTCCTCCCTACTTTATATCTTCTTTGTTTCTTTAATAATTCACTGGGTCTAATTGTACTGCCAATGTACTAATAGATGTAGAGCCATCCACTTGAATATGGTCAAGCTAGACATGTCAGGTGTGCTCATCACTGCATTTATGGTTGCCTGAACAAGACCTTAATAATATACTTTTTTGAGAGTAGACATCTTTTTAGTTCTCTATTGCTAAAATTTATATTCCTTTAAAAAAAAACCCAGAATTTCTCCTTTCTAAAGGAAATGCAGGGACAAAGAGTGGAGCAGAGACTGAAGGAAAGTCCATCCAGATACTGCCCCAGTCTTGTTTTCTCTCATTCTCCATGTTTATACCTTAGGTACTATCCAGAATGTCCTTTCCTTTGTTATATTTACAAGATGAGCCAATTCTTTCCTTTTCTTTTTTAAAATTGATGAGTCCTACAGAAAACTTTGTGGAATTTCTTTTAAAAAGATTTATTTATTATATATAAATATAATAAATTTATAATAAAAAATTTTAATTATATTAAAATTACAATGAAGCTGTCTTCAGACACTCCAGAAGAGGGTGTCAGATATCATTAAAGATGGTTGTGAGCCACCATGTGGTTGCTAGGATTTGAACTCAGGACCTTTGGAAGAGCAGTCAGTGCTCTTAATTGCTGAGCCATCTCTCCAGCTCCCAATTCTTTTCTTTTGAGATAAAAATTGATCAAAATCAAATTTTACAGCCTCCAGAATGCCTTGTTTTAATTTCAAATTTCATCTTAGTAATGTTGTATAACATCCATGGTACATTTTATATCCCTTTCAAAAGATTCCATTTAATTATGGCATCTTGGTTGTGTGTTTCTATCTGCATTTAAATTATATTCTTAAAGTTGAAGGCTTAATAACCACTGTAACATTTATTTATTGTAGGCTTTTAAAATATATTGTGGATGCCATGTAACCATTTTGAGTTAAATTCAAACTCAAACTATGATGTGTCAGTGGTAAAAATGCTCTAAGAAACACTGAATAAGACAAGATATTTGAAATCTATTATCTGCTGTTGTAAGTGACCCTGTGTATGCATGTTATATTTATTTCTGTTCCCCAGTGGAATTATCTACAAATAATTTCAAATTATTTATTTTAACTTCATCAAATATTTATTAGAATTTATAGATATGTAGATGATCAGAATTTAATTTGAAAAAAATCTTAGTGTTAAAAATAACATATCTTGCTTTTTCTGTTTTATTTTCAGTGAATCAGCCTCATCCTAAGCGCTGTATTCCTGGATATCTCTTTCCAATGCAAATTGCTGTTGGACCTTTTCCACACCCATCTTTTGATGCAACTGCAGGTGAATTTAAAATATATACCTATGTATTGATGTGTGCACTTGATAAGAGCATTGTCCTGATTAATTAAATCAATGTTGTATGCTGGATTATATATTAAGTTGGTTATCTCTGTTTATTTCCCAGATATAAAATATTTCTTACTTAGCAACTTCTATCTATATATCTTACCGGTTTTTAAGTGGAGAGAAAATAAAGGGTATAGATATTCATTATCTTCTATGTATTCCATGAAAACTTCGGTGAAAATGTTTGAGTTTTTTTATTCAAATGAATAAATATATTAGATATTGCTAGTTCCATTTTATAGATTATGAAACTGATGCTTACAATGTTTGGAAATAATAGAACCATAGTATTCAGAGTTTTAAAAATTTAAAATATGTAATATTCATTTTCTGTAAATAAATGAAAGTAGAATGAAAAGACATGCAAATGTTTCTGTAAAAACTAGTACCATTGTATTTAATACCAAATTATGCTTCTATTCTCTTTGGAACACAGGTTGAATCAATGAAATGCCATCATATAAACTCTCATTCCCCCTCTGTCTCCCCTAACACCTCCTCCTTCTAATCATCATATCTAGATGTTTTTTATAATTCCCTGAAGTCCTTATCTGCATTGGTATGGGCAATCCTGTGATGAATGAGAAACCTACCACCACTCAAACCCTCAAAGAAGAATGATTTTCTCATCCCCAGCAGTTAACAACTGCCAATAATCCTTGATACAGGGTATGGCCTGTAAAGCACCTCTCGTATTTATGCTGGAATTTTTTTCTGGCTTACTTTTCTGTATGTATTATGTAGATAATCACATACTTTCTGAGATCATGAGTATGGTAACCATGTCATGCTCAGGAGACAGCATTTTATGGCACTTTTCTCTTGCCTCCAGCTCTTACTTTTTCTCTGTGTCCTGTTCCTTGATGTTCATTCTCTGATCATTTGTGGTGAAGAGGTTAATACAGATGTCCCAGTCAGACCTGAACTCTAGGTCTCTTAGTTTCAGAAGCTTTAACATTTATATAAAATTCTATTGCTTATAGATCAATAAAATAAAGAAGCTACTTTGACCCAGGTGGAAACAGCCTAATTTTATGAGTACAAACAAATATTTGAAGGCAATTTGACACCATTACCATTTAGCAAAATTATTGTAGCAGGTTCTATCATAAGTCCTGTGACCTCCTTAACTATAGGCTTTTGATTAGTTTTAAAACACCATTCACAAATGCAAATTGCCTCCTGTTGAGCAGGCCTTAAAACCAAATAGAAGTAGCTGGTCATTGGCATATATGTCCCTATTGTATCTGTAAGCAAATTTTTGTTTGCCAAGTCAATGTTGTAGCACACAAATTCCAGCAATAGGTAAGACTATTAATGTCTCCCCTACTTGCACCCTACATAGCCCTTTCTCCCATCATGGAAGCTAGCCAACAAGGAAGAGGTTTACCAATCAGATTGAGATTGATTTCTTTAGCTATTATATACAAATTTTGTGATATATTTGTCAACAGGTCTATACTATCTAATTATGGTGTTCAACCAAGGAAAATTACAGTATCTTGTGTTATTCTGGAAGATCATGGGACCTCCCTGGTCAGTAGCTTATAGGGAGGTATCCTGTGCCTTGTACTGCTATTTTCATGTAATAACCTATATCTTTTGGGAGTAACATTGTCTACCCATTTAAGGTCCCCCTGTTTGACTTTTTGCTTAAATTAATATTTTGAAATCAGCTTCTCACTAGTAGGTTCTGTAAAGCTTTCTCCTATACTCATGGTTTATGTTAGCCTAACCATGATCTTCCCCTAAACCTCATCCTCTAACGCATTCCCTACTTAATCCCTAGTATTTAGTCATCTTATTTCATATTGGATACATTTTCCTATAGCTTCAAAAATATTTAATTGGCTTCAGAGATAAGAAGCTTCAACATTGTTTTACATATACATTACCTTTAAATTAATTATTAGAGTTTATAATGGTGGATTGAAGATATAACTGAAACAGAAAACTGGAGACTCACATCTTAAACTACAAACATAATGAAGAATGATTTAGTTAGAAATAAATTATTTTAAATCCCAAATTCTGCCTCCAGTGACATAGTTATTCCATAAGTGGTCATACTTCCTAAGCCTCCTCAAACAGGGCCACTCACTTTTGGACCCAGCACTCAAATGTCTAAGTCTATGGAATAATGTTCTCATTTAAACTTTCACATTTTTGTATTCCTGCAGGCAGCCAAGAGCAATGGCAATAAACTATAATATTTTAAGAGTCCATTGTCACAGTGTGAGATAACTGCATTAAATCTACACACACACACACACATATACACACACACACACACACACAGAGAACACACACACACAGTGTGTGTGCTCACTAAATGTGTGTATTTAAGAAAATTTGGAAAATAATGTTTTTCCTCATTGTTTTTCTAAGCATCCTCAGGGCATATACTTGGAGGCAGGGAGTGGGAGGAGGTGTTTGGGGTTTCGGGGTAGGGGAGGAAGGGGAGGAAGGGGAAACCGGGAAAGGTTTTAGCATTTGAAATGTAAATGAAGATTATATTCAATTAAAAAAACACTTTACTTCTGCAAATGTGTTTTCCTCTCCCCCAAGTTAAGTTTTCCCCCTCATTTTTCTGCCTTTTCCTCTCATAATACCAATACACTTCTACTTCCTCTGTAGAGCTCCTGTTCATGCCAATCTCCAGGATTCTAATACTACAGGCTATAACAAAATCAAAGATTAAGATTTAGGATCCACAAGAAGAGGACAAGTATCATTTCTCTTTCTAGGTCTGCATTACTTCAGTCAGTATATTTTCCCATTTCCATCTACTTACCTACAAGATTCAAGATTTCATTTTTCTTTAAAGCCAAAAATAATTGAATTGTGTATATTTATCACATTTTTGTTATTCATTGATCAGTTGATGGACATATAAGCTGTTTCTTTTTCCCAGACAGTGTAAATGGTGTGAATACCAATGAATGTCCGAGTTTACTGTTTTATTTGTTCTTCTTATAGTGTTCCTAGATGAGTGCTTATTTATTTCATTTATAAAAATCATTATGTTTGTTAATTATTTCAATTTTATTTTATTTTGGGTTCAAATTCTAATCCTATGTATTGTAGTTGACCCATTCTACTGTTTGTTTTCTAGGAGGGTCTTCAATTTTTTTGGTTTTCTCTTCATTTCAGCTTATATTTCATCAAAATCTCTATCTCTTTACTAAATTCAGTTTTCAAGGCCTGAATTGTTTTCTAATTTTATTTAGCTATTGGCTAGTGTTTCCTTGAACTTTAATTAGGAATATATTTCTATAAGCTATTTGTTCTTCTTAGAAATTCTTTGAACATGTTTATAGGTGTTTTTAATTTTATATCCTGAGGTTCATCTAGATAGTCTGCATTGGAGAACATTTTTCCAGTGGTGTCTTAGTTTTTATATTGTTTCTGCTTTTGTGATCAGGTTTCAATGTTTTCATTTATTTAATTTGTTTTGTGTTGGAGTTGAGACCTCTAGCATGCTTAGGTTCAGTGGACTTTTTTTTCCTGTTGACCAATCTTGGTTGATTTCAGGTCATATAGGAGGAGTGAGCAAGTCAGTCCTTCAGCTAATTATATCCTTCAGATACAATATTGATTACTGATTGGAGTTATTGATAATTCCAGCTCACTAATAACCAGTATGATTTGGGGTCATTTTTTCCTTTTATTTAAAGTAGACTTTTTCATATATCCTGTTTATGGTTTCTTCACCCTCTGTTGCTCCTAGTTCCTATCTACCTTCCCTTTCATCTGTATCTAGTGCCTTTGTGTCTCTCACTAGAAAACAAGCATGATTCAAAGGGATAATAATAAAATAAAATAATAAAAAAGAAAACAAACACATCAGAATAGGAAAAAGTAATCAGAAAGAAAAGAATACAAAAACAGCTCAAGAAACCTATATTGACTGAAAGACTCACTGTTCATACACTGGAGAATATCAAAAAAACAAAATCCGAGGCCATAATATATATGTAAAGAACCCGTAGGGTGAAAAAAGAGAAAAGTAAAAAAAAAAAAATAAAAATAAAAAAACAGTAAAGAGGGCTGGAGAGATGGTTCAGTGGTTCAAAGCATTGACTACTCTTCCAGAGGTGCTGAGTTCAATTCCCAGCAACCACATGGTGGCTCACAACCATCTGTAATGGGATCTGATGCCCCCTTCTGTGTGTGTCTGAAGACAGCTACAATATACTTATATAACTAACAAAATAAAGAAATGAAAAATGAAATAAAATCAGTTTACACAATGAAGAAAAATATCTGACATGACATTATGAGACATTGATCGTAAACAAACATGGAACCTTCAAAGATGCAACTGAATAAGTGTTCTGTTGGCCATCTCGTGGTGGGCAAGAAGCCTACCTGAAGTGTTGTTTGTTTCCCCAGTCAGACTCCCTTGAAGAAAACTAAATTTGCATTTGCAAGTGACTATCAATTGGTGTACTTTAAGGGTTACGTGTGTGAGCATGTGCCCACTTCTCCTTTCAGATCTAAGACAACATCTGCTATAGACCCACCCAGGCTCTGTGCATGCTGCTTCATCCTTTGTGAGTTTATATGAGCAATGGTTCTGTCCTGTTTATAAGGTCTTGTTTGCTTGGTGCCCTCCATCTCCTCTGCTTCTTATATTCTTTTTGCATTCTCTTCCCCAGGGTTCCCTGAGCCCCAACAGGAGGGATTTGATGGAGATATCCCCTATATGGCTGAGTGTTCCAATGTCTCTCACCCTCTATATGTTGTTTAATTGTGAGCCTCTGTATTTGTTCCCATTAGCTGCAGTAGGAAGTGTCTCTGGTGATGGCTGAACAAGGCATTGATCTGTGAGTATACCAGAATGTCATCAGGAGTCATTTTATTGTCATGTTTTTGTTGTTTGTTTTACTTTGGATCAGTATTATTTGGTTTTACCTTAGGTTCCTGGCCTATCCAGTCTTAGATTCTTGATTACCTAAAGAATGAAGTCAAATCAGATACTGGTTGATTACTCCCACAAACTTTGTCCCATCATTACAATAGTGTAACTTACAGGTAGGACACCATTGTAGATAAGAGGCTTTGTAGATGAGTTGATGTTGAAATTTCTCCTTGGTACATGCAAAGTACTTTCTGAACTATGAACACAATCCTGTAGGGGTGAAGGATCTAGGTAGGTCCTAGCTCAATGAGTTATATAGTTATTGCCTTCGGCATTTGTGGAGCAAAGTCCACAAAATAGCGACAGTTTATTGAAAGCAAAACCTGTACACTTGGAAAAAGTTTGAGTTATTTGGGCATTCTCACAAGACTTCTTTGTCCAACAACTCAATTAAATGTAACCCATTCCTTATACTTCATTTGGTGACAAGAGATGTCTAGTTGGGATTCATTCATTCATATATATATATATATATATATATATCAGGAAGCTTCTACTGTGTTAGGCTTCCATACTGTCCCTCAGATGGCCTTAGAGGTGTCCAAGGTGTTGTGAAATTGATTGGGTGAGGTACAAGACAGGCCTATTGTGCCATTTCTAGCTCAGAACATCTAGAACCCTGTAAAAGCACAAAAATGTGACTCTTGGGATCTGGGTCAGATTTAGCAAGAGAGTATATACATGTGGTTCTTGTTTTGTCTTGATCCAAAATAATTCAAAGAAGAGGATCCTGACTGGGCCTAGAGAGACTGCATGGGATAGGAGATGTGTGGTGAGGTTTCTAAATCAGAATTGGGAAGAGAACACAGAGGCACAGGTTTACTGTGTCTGCGTATGAAGTGGTATAATGGGAGGGCATCATGTGGAGAGAGTCTGGTACAGACTAGTTAAGAAAGTGTATAGTGTAGAGACACCTGCCTTGGCCTGGGCCTAGAGTGCAGGTGTCTGATTAGAGTTCAGGATCAGAGTAGGACAACAGTGTGTGGATAAAATGTTTTCTGTGTCTTGCCCTGGAGAAGGGAGTAGACGGGTGGCAACAGCAAAGTGTAAGATTTCTGAGTCAGACTGAGAAATGGGGCATGAAGCTTCTTGCTGGATCTGGCCTGAGGATGGAGTGATGAGAAACTGTCAAATTTATCAAGAAAACTAACAAATTCAGCTTTCCCCTCTGTAGCCATCTGGATGTATGCTGGGGAAGAATGGACCAGGGTCCTGGGCCAGAAAGACACGCAAATACATGGATGTGGTTCCCACTTGCTTCTTGGTCTGCATGGATTGAGTGCAGAACTCATTTGTAGTTCCCAAGCTTAATTCTTGTGCTACTGTAGTGCCTATATATTGATTTGTTTCGTCTATGCTTTCCTCTAGCATATTCAAATTTTATGGCTTACATTATCATCTATGAACTATTTGATTTGATTTTGCACAGGGTGATTTTGCACTCCATTCTTGTGACTATCCTGCTATCAGTGCAACATTCATTCAAGATGCTGCTTTTTATTCTTGTAGTATGCTCTTGACACATATATAGATATCACTGTGAACATTAATTTCATTGTGGTCTATTCTATTTCTTTAGTATCTATGTGTGGTTTGGGATAGTATCAGGCTCTTTCAAATACTATAACTATGTAGCATAATGACATTACCATTTTATACTTTTCCTTAGGTTTGTTCTGGTTATTAATTTTTATTACTTCCATATAAATTTTAACATCCCGTATTCAACTTCTATTAAGACTATTGAATTTTATTGGTTTTGTTGAATTTGGGGATTTTTTTTTTGTTAAGATATCCATTTTCACAATGTTTATCCTCTCAATCCATGATAATGTAAAGTTTTTATCTTTTATTAATTTTCATTAATTCCTTTTATAATAGTGATCTTAAATTACCTTAATTAAGTTTTTTTTCCTCTTCGTTCTTTTTTTTTGTTTTGTTTTTTATTATTCGATATAATTTATTTACATTTCAAATGATTTCCCCTTTTCTAGCCCCCCCCCCACTCCCCGAAAGTCCCGCAAGCCCCCTTCTCTTCCCCTGTCCTCCCACCCACCCCTTCCCACTTCCCCGTTCTGGTTTTGCTGAATACTGTTTCACTGAGTCTTTCCAGAACCAGGGGCCACTCTTCCTTTCTTCTTGTACCTCATTTGATGTGTGGATTATGTTTTGGGTATTCCAGTTTTCTAGGTTAATATCCACTTATTAGTGAGTGCATACCATGATTCATCTTTTGAGTCTGGGTTACCTCACTTAGTATGATATTCTCTAGCTCCATCCATTTGCCTAAGAATCTCATGAATTCATTGTTTCTAATGGCTGAATAGTACTCCATTGTGTAGATATACCACATTTTTTGCATCCACTCTTCTGTTGAGGGATACCTGGGTTCTTTCCAGCATCTGGCAATTACAAATAGGGCTGCTATGAACATAGTAGAACATGTATCCTTATTACATGGTGGGGAGTCTTCTGGGTATATGCCCAGGAGTGGTATAGCAGGATCTTCTGGAAGTAAGGTGCCCAGTTTTCGGAGGAACCGCCAGACTGATTTCCAGAGTGGTTGTACCAATTTGCAACCCCACCAGCAGTGGAGGAGTGTTCCCCTTTCTCCACACCCTCTCCAACACCTGCTGTCTCCTGAATTTTTAATCTTAGCCATTCTGACTCGTGTAAGGTGAAATCATAGTGTTGTTTTTTTTTTTATTCGATATAATTTATTTACATTTCAAATGATTTCCCCTTTTCTAGCCCCCCCACTCCCCGAACGTCCCGCAACCCCCCTTCTCTTCCCCTGTCCTCCCACCCACCCCTTCCCACTTCCCCGTTCTGGTTTTGCTGGATACTGTTTCACTGAGTCTTTCCAGAACCAGGGGCCACTCCTCCTTTCTTCTTGTACCTCATTTGATGTGTGGATTATGTTTTGGGTATTCCAGTTTTCTAGGTTAATATCCACTTATTACTGAGTGCATACCATGATTCACCTTTTGAGTCTGGGTTATCTCACTTAGTATGATATTCTCTAGCTCCATCCATTTGCCTAAGAATTTCATAAATTCATTGTTTCTAATGGCTGAATAGTACTCCATTGTGTAGATATACCACATTTTTTGCATCCACTCTTCTGTTGAGGGAGACCTGGGTTCTTTCCAGCATCTGGCAATTACAAATAGGGCTGCTATGAACATAGTAGAACATGTATCCTTATTACATGGTGGGGAGTCTTCTGGGTATATGCCCAGGAGTGGTATAGCAGGATCTTCTGGAAGTAAGGTACCCAGTTTTCGGAGGAACCGCCAGACTGATTTCCAGAGTGGTTGTACCAATTTGCAACCCCACCAGCAGTGGAGGAGTGTTCCTCTTTCTCCACACCCTCTCCAACACCTGCTGTCTCCTGAATTTTTAATCTTAGCCATTCTGACTGGTGTAAGATGAAATCTTACGGTTGTTTTGATTTGCATTTCCCTAATGACTAATGAAGTTGAGCATTTTTTAAGATGTTTCTCTGCCATCCGAAGTTCTTCAGGTGAGAATTCTTTGTTTAACTCTGTACCCCATTTTTTAATAGGGTTGTTTGGTTTTCTGGAGTCTAACTTCTTGAGTTCTTTATATATATTGGATATTAGCCCTCTATCTGATGTAGGATTGGTGAAGATCTTTTCCCAATTTGTTGGTTGCCGATTTGTCCTCTTGATGGTGTCCTTTGCCTTACAGAAACTTTGTAATTTTATGAGGTCCCATTTGTCAATTCTTGCTCTTAGAGCATACGCTATTGGTGTTCTGTTCAGAAACTTTCTCCCTGTACCGATGTCCTCAAGGGTCTTCCCCAGTTTCTTTTCTATTAACTTCAGAGTGTCTGGCTTTATGTGGAGGTCCTTGATCCATTTGGATTTGAGCTTAGTACAAGGAGACAAGGATGAATCAATTCGCATTCTTCTGCATGCTGACCTCCAGTTGAACCAGCACCATTTGTTGAAAAGGCTATCTTTTTTCCATTGGATGTTTTCAGCCTCTTTGTCGAGGATCAAGTGGCCATAGGTGTGTGGGTTCACTTCTGGATCTTCAATCCTGTTCCATTGATCCTCCTGCCTGTCACTGTACCAATACCATGCAGTTTTTAACACTATTGCTCTGTAGTATTGCTTGAGGTCAGGGATACTGATTCCCCCAGATTTCCTTTTGTTGCTGAGAATAGTTTTAGCTATCCTGGGTTTTTTGTTGTTCCAGATGAATTTGATAATTGCTCTTTCTAACTCTGTGAAGAATTGAGTTGGGATTTTGATGGGTATTGCATTGAATCTGTATAGTGCTTTAGGCAAAATGGCCATTTTAACTATATTGATTCAAACGATCCATGAGCATGGGAGGTTTTCCCATTTTTTGAGGTCTTCTTCCATTTCCTTCTTCAGAGTCTTGAAGTTCTTGTCATACAGATCTTTCACATGTTTGGTAAGAGTCACCCCAAGATACTTTATACTGTTTGTGGCTATTGTGAAGGGGGTCATTTCCCTAATTTCTTTCTTAGCCTGCTTATCCTTTGAGTATAGGAAGGCCACTGATTTGCTTGAGTTGATTTTATAACCTGCGACTTTGCTGAAGTTGTTTATCAGCTGTAGGAGCTCTCTAGTGGAGTTCTTTGGGTCACTTAGGTAGACGATCATGTCGTCTGCAAATAATGATAGTTTGACTTCTTCCTTTCCAATTTGTATCCCTTTGACCTCCTTATGTTGTCGAATTGCCCGAGCTAGTACCTCAAGTACAATATTGAAAAGATAAGGAGAAAGGGGGCAGCCTTGTCTGGTCCCTGATTTCAGTGGGATTGCTTCAAGTTTCTCTCCATTTAGTTTGATGCTGGCTACCGGTTTGCTGTATATTGCTTTTACTATGTTTAGGTATGGGCCTTGAATTCCTGTTCTCTCCAAGACTTTAAGCATGAAAGGATGCTGAATTTTGTCAAATGCTTTTTCAGCATCCAATGAAATGACCATGTGGTTTTGTTCTTTGAGTTTGTTTATGTAGTGGATTGCATTGATGGATTTCCGTATATTGAACCAACCCTGCATTCCCGGGATAAAGCCTACTTGATCATGGAGGATGATTGTTTTGATGTGTTCTTGGATTCGGTTGGCAAGAATTTTATTGAGTATTTTTGCATCGATGTTCATAAGGGAAATTGGTCTGAAGTTCTCTTTCTTTGTTGGATCTTTGTGTGGCTTTGGTATCAGCGTAATTGTGGCTTCGTAGAAGGAATTGGGTAGTGTTCCTTCTGTTTCTATTTTGTGGAATAGTTTGAAGAGTATTGGTGTTAACTCTTCCTTGAATGTCTGGTAGAATTCTGCACTGAAGCCATCTGGTCCTGTGCTTTTTTTGGTTGGAAGACTTTCTATGACTCCTTCTATTTCTTTAGGCATTATGGGACTGTTTAGATGGTCTAGTTGGTCCTGATTTAATTTTGGTATTTGGTATCTGTCAAGGAAATTGTCCATTTCCTCCAGATTCTCCAGTTGTGTTGAGTACAGGCTCTTGTAGTAGGATCTGATGATTTTTTGGATTTCCTCAGTTTCCGTTGTTATATCTCCCTTTTCATTTTAAGTTTCTTAATTTGGATACTTTCTCTGTGCCCTTTGGTCAGTCTGGCTAAGGGTTTATCTATCTTGTTGATTTTCTCAAAGAACCAGCTCCTGGTTTTGTTGATTTTTTGTATGGATCTCTTTGTTTCTACTTGATTGATTTCGGCCCTGAGTTTGATGATTTCCTGCCTTCTACTCCTCCTGGGCAAAATAGCTTCTTTTTGTTCTAGGGCTTTCAGGTGTGTCATTAAGCTGGTAATGTATGCTCTCTCCATTTTCTTTTTGGAGGCACTCAGGGCTATGAGTTTTCCTCTTAGCACTGCTTTCATTGTGTCCCATAGATTTGGGTATGTTGTGTTTTCATTTTCATTGTGTTCTAAAAAGTCTTTAATTTCTTTCTTTATTTCTTCCTTGACCAAGGTATCATTGAGTAGAGTATTGTTCAGTTTCCACGTGTATGTGGGCTTTCTGTTGTTTCTGTTGCTATTGAAGACCACTTTTCCTCCATAGTGATCAGATAGGAGGCATGGGATTAGTTCGATCTTCTTATATTTGTTGAGGTCTGTCTTGTGACCAATTATATGGTCGATTTTGGAGAAGGTACCATGTGGTGCTGAGAAAAAGGTATATTCTTTTGTTTTAGGATAGAATGTTCTATATATATCTGTTAAATCTAATTGGTCCAAAGCTTCAATTAGTTTCATTGTGTCCCTGTTTAGTTTCTGTTTTCCTGATCGGTCCATTGAGGAAAGTGCAGTGTTGACGTCACCCACAATTATTGTGTTAGGTGCAATGTGTGCTTTTAGTTTTAATAAAGTTTCTTTTACGAAAGAGTGTGCCCTTGCATTTGGAGCATAGATGTTCAGGATTGAGAGTTCTTCTTTTTGTATTTTTCCTTTGACCAGCAAGAAGTGTCCCTCAGAGTCTCTTTTGATGACTTTGGGTTGAAAGTCAATTTTATCTGATATTAAAATGGCTACTCCAGCTTGTTTCCTGAGACCATTTGCTTGTAAAATTGTCTTCCAGCCTTTTACTCTAAGGTAGTGTTTGTCTTTGACCCTGAGGTGTGTTTCCTGTAAGCAGCAAAATGTAGGGTCCTGTTTACGTATCCAGTCAGTTAGTCTGTGTCTTTTTATTGGGGCATTAAGTCCATTGATGTTAAGAGATATTAAGGAATAGTGATTGTTACTTCCTATCATTTTTGGCGTTATTTTTTAAATTTGAATGCTTAACTTTTTTTGGGGTTGATGAAAGGTTACTATCTTGCTTTTTCCAGGGTGAAGTTTCCCTCCTTGTATTGGTGTTGTCCTCCTATTATCCTTTTTAGGGCCGGGTTTGTGGATAGATATTGGGTAAACTTGGTTTTGTCATGAAATATCTTAGTTTCTCCATCTATGGTGATTGAGAGTTTTGCTGGATATAGTAGTTTTGGTTGGCATTTGTGTTCTCTTAGAGTCTGCATGAGATCTGCCCAGGACCTTCTAGCCTTCATACTCTCAGGTGAAAAGTCTGCTGTGATTCTGATAGGTCTTCCTTTATATGTTACTTGGCCTTTTTCTCTTACTGCCTTTAATATTCTTTCTTTGTTTAGAACATTTGGTGTTTTGATTATTATGTGACGGGAAGTATTTCTGTTCTGGTCCAGTCTGTTTGGAGTTCTGTAGGCTTCTTGTATATTCATGGGCATCTCTCTCTTTAGGTTAGGGAAGTTTTCTTCCATAATTTTATTGAAGATGTTTGCTGGCCCTTTAATTTGTAAATCTTCATTCTCATCTATGCCTATAATCCTTAGGTTTGGTCTTCTCATTGTGTCCTGGATTTCCTGGATATTTTGGGTTACAAGCTTTTTGCATTTTGCATTTTCTTTAACTGTTGAGTCCATGGTTTCTATGGAAATTTCAGCATCTGAGATTCTTTCTTCTATCTCTTGTATTCTGTTGTTGATATTTGCATCTCTGTCCCCCGATTTCTTCCCAAGGCTTTCTATCTCCAAATTTGTCTCCCTTTGAGTTTTCTTAGTTGTTTCTACTTCTGATTTTAGATCCTGGATGGTTTTGCTTAGCTCCTTCACTTGCATGTTTGTGTTTTCCTGTAATTCTTTAAGAGATTTTTGTGTTTCGTCTTTCATAACCTCAGCCTGTTGACCAAAGTTCTCCTGTATTTCTTTAAGAGATTTTTGTGTTTCGTCTTTCATGACCTCAGCCTGTTGAGCAAAGTTCTCCTGTATTTCTTTAAGTGTTTTTTGCATTTCCTCCTTGTTGACTTTTGTATTCTCCTGGATTTCTTTCAATGATTTTTGTGTTTCCCTTGCAAGGGCTTCTAACTTTTGATCCATTTTCTCCTGAATTTCTTTAAGTATGTCCTTCATGTGTTCCTGTACCAGCATCATGACCAGTGATTTTAAATCCAAATCTTGTTTTACTGGTGTGATGGGGTATCCAGGACATGTTGGTAGAGGAGAATTGGGTTCAGATGTTGCCATATTGCCTTGATTTCTGTTAGTGACGTTCCTGCGTTTGCCTTTTGCCATCTAGTTCTCACTGGTGTTAGTTTGTCTTGTCAGTGCTGGACTCACCAGTGCAAGCTGCCCCTTCCCAGTTGGCCTCTGGTGCACAGCTTACCTCCTGCACTGCTTGTAGACAGGGTGCTGCTGCCCTGGCTGTTCCGATCCCAAAGCAGGCACCCGAAGGCTCCCGCTGGGGCCCGCTGGATTCACTGGAGCACACTGACTTCTCCCAGCTGGCCGCCCGGAAGCCCAGCTAGCCACTTGCAGGACTTGGAGATGTGGTGCTGCCGCCCAGACTGATCTGGATCCGGAAGCGGAGAGAGTAGAGCTGAGGGCTTCTGCCTGAGGCCTTGCCCCAGATTGTGTCTGTGGACCAGATGGAGCCTGTGTGCACCCCCAGGGAGTGCCGACGGTGTATGCTGCTGTGACCTCCCCTGTGTTCAGCTCACTCCGCTGGGCAGCCGATCCGCCAACCGGGCTGTCGCACACAAGGTTAGCCTGGCCGCCCAGTCCCTGAGTCCAGGCAAAAGCCTGGGAGGCCAAGGTCCGAGCAAAGTTCCCCTAGGGCTATGACTGTTAATTGGGTCTGCCAGGTGACTAGGATGGTGGGCGTGCGTGCCCGCGCTCCCTGAAAGCGCTGGGAGAGTCTGCTTTGCTAACAGTCACCTGGGCGGGTTGACTCACAGATGGCCCACCAAGCCTCCCAGTTCTTGGGGTCAGTCCTGTGCCTTTTGGGGCCTGGACCCCCGCTTTGTTAGCCTCAGGCTATGCCTGTTACAGGTCTGCCTGCCAGAACTCTCTGTTGTCCTGCAGGCAAAATGGAGGTGGCGCGCACACAGGCCTGGGCAAAAAACCTCCTGGCTGGGTTGGCACCCCGATGGCCCCCCGACCCGCCCAGGGCCTGGGTGCAGGCCAACGCCCGTTGGGCTCAGACCACCGCGGTGTTGGCCTCGGATTATGTTTGTGTACCTCAGTCTGTCCGATCCCTGGAGTACGGAACCAAGATGGATGCACCTCTCCTGACTGGTGGGAGGCCGAGTTCTGAAGTGGCCTCCGTGCAGGAAAGGCGCTGCACAACTGCAGCTGCTTGCTGTCCGGCTGGTCAGCGAAGGTCAGTGGTCGTGGGCGCAGGGCCTAACTGGTCCCTGTGATGCCTTGGTTCCACTGCTGATGGCCCTTCAGCTGGAGCAGCCACTGCTGCTGTTGCCGCCGCCGCCGCCGCCCTACCTTAATTAAGTTTATTCCTAAGTATTTTATTTTATTTTTGAAACAATTATAAATGCTAGTTTCTAACTGGTTTTATTTGCAAATTGATATTAGTATATAGAATACTGACTTTCATGTGCTGGTTTTGTGTTTTGTAATTTTGAATTTTCTTAAAAATCAAATCTGAACTGTTTCTGATGGAGTTTTTAGGGATTTTTAAGTACAAAATTATTTTGTCTAAGAATTAGGATTCAATGACTTTTCTTAATTTCTCATTTCTTAAATGTATCTCTTTTGGTCTTTTTCTTGTCTTGGAGTGCTATACTTGAGATGCAACATTGGGATATTTTTCAGAAATCTCTGAGTTTCTTTCTCTTTCGTTCTCTCTCTCTCTCTCTCTCTCTCTCTCTCTCTCTCTCTCTCTGTCTCTCTCTCCCCCCCCTCTCTCTCCCTCTCTCTCTTCCTCCTTCTCTCCCTCACTCTCTCTCGCTCGTTTATTTTTTTTTTTTGTTTTAACAAAACCACTCATATCTATGAACTTTCATTTTAGTGTTGCTTTATTTATATATCTCAAGGGTTCTGGTTAATTATGTATTTCATTTTTCTTTTTCAAATTGGTTATTTTGTTTACTTACATTTCAAATGTTGTCCCCTGTACTGGCTGATTTTGTGTGCCAACTTGACATAGGCTGGAGTTGTAGCAGAGAAAGGAGATTCAGGTGAGGAAATGCCTCCATGAGATTCAGCTGTAAGGCATTTTCTCAGTTAGTAATCAAGGGGGGGGGGCTTGTGGATGGTGCCATCCCTGGGTTGGTAGTCTTGGTTTCTATAAGAGAGCAAGCTGAGCAAGGCAGAGGAAGCAAGCCAGTAAGTAACATCCTCCCATGGCCTCAGCATCAGCTCCTTGCTTCTTGATCTATTTGAGTTCCAGTCCTGATTTCCTTAGGTGATGGACAGCTGTATGGAAGTATAAGCTGAATAAAACCTTTCCTCCCCAACTTGCTTCTTGATCATTATGCTTTATGTAGGAATAGAAACCATGACTAAGACATCCTCCTTCCTGGTTTTCCCCTCTGCAAATCTTGCATCCCATTCCACCTTCCCCTACTTCTATGAGGGTGCTCCTCCCCACTCCTCATACCTACCTACCAACCCTGCCTCACTGCCCTACCATTCCTCTAGGCTGAGGCATCAAGCCTCCACAGGACCAAGGGCCTCCCTTCCCACTGATGCTACATAAGGCAATTCTTGATTCTCTGAGTTTTGTCTATGATATCTTCAATGATTCAATGACTAATCACTCAAGAAAGTATTATACTTGTTATAATTGAATTGACAATTTTCCACATAGCTTTATTGTTTCTTTATTTTGCATGTTTTATATATTGACTAAATTGTGATATGGAACTTTTATTTTTTTGACTCAATGACAATTTTATTGCATTTAAATACAAATAAGAAAAAGCAAATTCAGAAAAGGCAAGCTATAAATCTTCACAACTTCCCAGATGAGAATCCAGGAGGGAAAAGAAAAGCCAAGCTAGTTAATGATATGGAGGTCTGCCATAATGCAGGGAATAGGTCTCATTAAAGGAACAGAAAATACTAGAAAAATATAATCGAGGTTCTAGCCAACATGCAAGAAAAAAATACAAGGAGAAGTAAAAGTGAAAGGCAAAGCTAGATCCTATTGGGTTGCAGTGGGGATACAGCAGTATTTCAGACTACTCAGTTTATAGGGACTGTACTAAGAGTCCCTACTACATTCGGGGAATGTAAAGTATCTCATTAAGAGATGATTTTTTTTTTTACTACCTATCTCTTTAGCATGGTTTTAGATGAATTCACACTCCCTTTGCATTGATCCCTTAGCCAGGTGATCAATCCTGTCTAAATGCATTGTTCAGTTTCTAATCAGTCCAGAAAATTGTATTTCTTGTGACAAGAAGGAGTTTCCCCTTAATGTTCCTTTACCACTGCTATAATTTACCCCATTCTGAATAAGCTTAATATTGTTCATGAACCATTTCAAGGATTACAATCCAAAACCACTGATTACATATGTGGCCTATTGCAATGATGAAGTTGCCAAGAGGCCCAGGATATTTTTATTTTCTTTATTTTTTATTTTTTGACCATGAAATAAACTGTGAGGTCTCTTTTATCCTAAATTGCCAGGCCAATTTTTACAACATGGAGAGTTTATTATGGGTCCTTGACTATTGAGGTCCTGAGTGCCTTTTGTATGTGTATGTTCTTTCTATATTTTAGAGAACTTTTCCACTATAATTTTGCTGAATAGATTCTTTACCTCTTGAGTTATTACCTCAGGCATTTTTCTAACTTGTAAAAATTTTATTGGTTTCTTCTTACTACTGTAGAGTTCTTGGATGGTGTTTTATAATTTGATCAAGTGCTTGTGATGTTTTGGAAGAGTCATGTTCTCTTGATTTTTCTTGTTTCTTATATTTTGTGCAGTGAATTTTGATCTGTTACTTTATCTCTCCTACTTTAATTTGGGAATCTTTTTATAGAAAAACTGATCATTGAGAACTGAACATCCAATAACAGTCAGACTGGAGAAAACAAAATGGTATTATAGCGAACAATGTCAAACTGTACAGGATTTAGAAATACATTACAAATTGAGCAAGCCCATTTGACATGCCACCAATGACCATTAAATCAAAAATTATAAAATAAATGATGAATGTGGTAGAAATGTAAAAAGTACTTAGTGTCAGTGGGCAGTTAACAAATTCATAGAATAAAAGAGAAGAGAAATGGGAAATATGGGAACAAGATTTAATAAATGAAAGAAACCAAAAAGAGGAGTAAAGCTGAATTTATGGAGGGAGATAATAAGAGAAAGAGATTAGGAAAATGAAAAAAAAATATAGAAAGACAAAAATCCCAATAATTAGAAAATTTGATGTACAAATTAACTAAGTATAAAAACTATGAAATTGAAGCCGGGTGTGGTGGCGCACACCTGTAATCCCAGCACTTGAGGGGCAGAGGCAGGTGGATTTCTGAGTTTGAGGCCAGCCTTGTCTACAGAGTGAGTTCCAGGACAGCCAGGACTACACAGAGAAACCCTGTCTCAAAAAAAAAGTCAAAAAAAAAAGAACTATGAAATTTAAAACATGAGATTAAAAAACAGAAAATATGGTTAAAAAAATAAAAATGTGCAGCAAAACTACATGGATATACAGAGACCAAATAGAAAGGAAAGAAAAAAAGAACTTTTCATCTGCTTGTTGGGTCTTTCAGAGGGCAGTCATGCTAGGTCCCTTTTTGTGAGTGCTCCATAGCCTCAGTAATAGTGTCAGGCCTTGGAACCTCCCCTTGAACTGGATCGCACTTTGGGCCTGTCACTGGACCTTCTTTTCCTCAGACTCCTCTCCATTTCCATCCCTGTAGTTTTTTCAGACAGGAATAGTTATGGGCCAGAGTTTTGACTGTGGGATGGCAACCCCATCCCTCACTTGATGGACTGTCATTCTGCTGGATGTGGGTTCTACAAGTGCCCTCTCCCCACTATAGGGCATTTCATCTAAGGTCCCTCCTTTTGAGTCCTGATATTCTCTCACCTCTTAGGTCTCTGGTGCATTCTAGAGCCCCCAACCTCCTACCTCCAGAGTTTTCCTGTTACCATTCTTTCTGCTGGCCCTTAGGCCTTCATTCCTTTACCACCACCCAATACCAGATCATGTTCCCTCCCCCCCCCACCCCTCGCCATTCCCTTTCCCTCCCAGGTCCCTTCCTTCCTCCCCTTGTGGTTGCTTTCTTCTTCCTCACTAGTGGAACTGAGGCATCATTGTTTGGGGCCTTCATTTTGTTGAACATTTTGAGACCTGTGAACTAGATCTTGGGTAGTCTGTACTCTTTTTTTTTTTTTTTTTTTGGCTGATATCCACTTATTAGTGAGTACATCCCATGCATTTCCTTATGAGTCTGAGTTACCTCATTCAGGATAATATTTTCTAGTTCCATTTGTCTGTAAATCTCAGGATGTCCTTGTTCTTAATAGCTGAGTAGTATTCCATTGTGTAATTGGACAACTTTTTCTGTATACATTCTTCCATTGAAAGACATCTGGATTGTTTCCAGCTTCTTGCTATAACAAATAAGGCCACTATGAACACAGTGGAACATGTGCCCCTGTGGTAAGGTGGGGCACGTTTTGGGTAAGTTCCTAGGAGTTGTATTGCTGGGTCTTAAGATATACCTATTTCTAATTTTCTGAGAAATTTCCAAATTGATTTCCAGAGTGGTTGTATCATTTTGCCATCCCACCAGCAACAGAGGAGTGTTCCTATTTCTCCACATCCTTGCCAATATGTGTTGTCTCCTGAAGTTTTTGATCTTACCCATTCTGATTGGTATAAGGTGAAATCTCAGGGTTGTTTTGATTTATATTTCTCTGATCTCTAAAGACTTTGAACATTTCTTTAGGTACTTCTCAGCCATTCGAGATTCCTCTGTTGTGAATTCCCCATAAACAGCTGAAAGATTCAGATGCAGATATTTGCACCCAACCAATGGACAGAAGCAGCTGATCCCTGTTGTTGAATTAAAAATATAGAAAATAAAAAATTTATTGACAAAAAAGAAGCTGAGGAGAAGGGCAGTCCTGTAGGAGGACCAACAACCTCAATTAATCTGGACCCCCTGACGATCTCTCAAACACTGGACCACCAAACAGGCAGCATACCCAAGCTGATATTAGGCCTCCACCACACATATAGTAGAGGACTGCTGGGTCTGTGTTCATTCAGAGATGATGCACCTAACCCTCAAGAGACTGGAGGCCCCAGGTAGTTTAGAGCTCAGGTAGGGAGAGCGTCAGGACATCCACTTGAAGACAGGGGGATGGGGTGGAGGTATGGGATGCAGATCAGACAGAGGTATACTATGAGGGGAATAAAATCTGGAGTGTGAAAAAAGAAATTAAATAAATAAATAAAAATAACTGCCCAATAATGAAAAATATGTGTAAATCAGATGAATGTATAAAGGCTGATATATTAAAATTATTAATTATAATAAAGTCAAAATGCTGCTAAAGATATAGTAAAGAAAAATTCAGGGAAGTACAGGAGATGAAAACAGACAAATTAGAATATTTTTCTTGTTCATTAAAATTCTGAGACACCACTCTGGATATTATGTTAGTAAAGTAATTAATGAAAAATATATTTTAAATAAAGTGGGGAAAAACTTTAAACTTTTTTGAGACTTTGTATAAGGGCAACTATTGAGTTGAAGTTGTAGAGTCTTGATAATTTTAAGGTTTGTTTTGTATGGTTTCTTGAGTCAGTATAGGAAAAGTGTCCGATACCTACCAAGGCTGATTTCGCCTTTGTAGCTTCCCTTCTTCGGTTGCTAGGGGCCTCTGATGGCCACAGTTAACTTTGTAGTTTGTGCTTGTCAGTGTTTCTTCATTTTTTTTCCCCTCTGAAGTATTTTTATTATATTTTTTAATGAATATCGTCTTCATTTACATTGCCAATGGTAAAAGCTTTCCCAATATCCCCCCTCCCCTAAGACCCCCAACCCCTCCCCTTTCTCCTTCCCCCTGCCTCCACGTATATGCCTCTCTACCCAACACACTCCCTCCTTCCCCCTCTTTGGTTTCCCTTTGTTCAGGATTCTTTTGAGCCTTTACCTGACGAAGGACAATTCCTCCCACTGATGCCCAACAAGGACTTCCTCTGCCACATTTTTGGCTGGAATCATGCGTGCACCTTTGTTGATGGTTCAGTCCCTGGGAGTATTGGGGCATCTGGGTGGCCGAAATCATTGTTCCTCCCATGGGGCTGTAAACCCCTTCAGCTCCTCTGGACCATCCTCCAGCTCCTCCATTAGGGACCCCATGCCCAGTCCAATAGTTGGTTGTTAGCATCTGCCTCTGTATTTGTAAGGCTCTGGCAGGGCCCCTCTGGAGACAACCATGGCATGCTCCTTTTCATATACACTTCTTGTCGTCCATAGTTGTGTTAGAGTTTGTTGACTATTTATAGGATGAATCCCCAGGTGGGGCACTCTCTGGGTGGCCTTTACTTCAGTCTCTGCTCCACACATTGTCTCCCTTATTGCTCCTATGGCTATTTTGTTCCCTTTCTTAGAAGAACTGAAGCACCCTCACTTAAGTCCTCCTTCTTCTTGAGCTTGGTGAACTGCAAAGCTTCTGTAAAGCAAAGGACATAGTCAATAGGACAAAACACCACACAACAAATTGGAAAAAGATCTTTACCAACCCTACATCCGATAGAAGGCTAATATCCAATGTATACAAAGAACTCAAGAAGTTAGTCTCCAGAGAGTCAAATAACCCTATTAAAAATGGGGTACAGAGTTAAACAGGGAAATTTCAACTGAGGAAACTTAAATGGCTCTAAAGTACCTAAAGAAATGTTCAGCATCCTTAGTAATCAGGGAAATGAAAATAAAAACAACACTGAGATTCTACCTTACACCATTCAGAATGGCTAAGATGAAAAACACAGGGGACAGCAGTTGCTGGATAGGATGTGGGAGAAAGGAACACTTCTCCATTTTTGGTGGGATTGCAAGCTGCTAAAACCACCCTGGAAATCAGTTTGGTGGTTCCTCAGAAAATTAGACATAGTACTACCTGAGGACCCAGCTATACCACTCCTGGGCATAAACCCAGAAGATGCTCCTACATATAATAAGGACATATGCTTCACTATGTTCATAGCTGCCTTATTTATAATAGCCAGAAGCTGGAAAGAACACAGATGTCCCTCAACAGAGGAATGGATACAGAACCTATGGTATATATATACACAATTGAGTACTATTCAACTATTAGAAATAATGAATTCAGAGAGACTCCCTGCGGCCATATTCACTGCCTGACAGAGCAGAAAAGCATCACTAGCAGGTCAGTCATGTGTCCTGTGTCCTGAGTAGAGAGCAGCTGAGGGAGCAACTCCCCGCAACCATCTTTGCAGCCTACTGGGGCAGAAAAGCTTCACTAGATACTATATTATCCTCATCTTAAGATCTCTGGAGGTACAACCCGCCAGGGATCTGCCTGCGCCCAGGACCTGAGCACATAGGCTGTTCATCTGCCAGCCCGCTGGTTGTGGGGCCTGTGTCCTGTGTGGAGAGCAGCATAGGGAGAGACTCCCTGTGGCCATATTCACTGCCTGCCTGAGCAGAAAAGCATCACTAGCAGGTCAGTCTTGGGGCCTGTGTCCTGCATGAAGAGCAGTAGAGGGAGCAACTCCCAGCAGCCACCTTTGCGGCCTGCTTGGGCAGAAAAGCATCACTAGGTACTGTATTATCCTGAGCTTAAGATCTCTGGGGGTTCAAACCGCCAGGGGTATGCCTGCACCCAGGACGTGAGAACATTGGCGGTTCATCTGTCAGCCAGTCCTGGGGCCTGTGTTCTATGTGAGAATCAACAGAGGGAGTGAAACCCTCCCCCTGACCCATCCTCCCACCCCCCCCCACCCCACCCAACCCTACCACCATCTTTGCTCCATGACAGCAGTCCAGGAACACCTGGTTCACCTTGACAACCCAAGTATAACATTGATTGAGGCAAGACTGAGCAGGGCTCCAAAAGCACAAAGAGGAAGGCAGCATATCAGCAATCTGTGCCAGAGGAAACCCAGTCATCCAGTGTCGTAGAAATAGCCTTAAAGGTCCACAGTAGGTTGAAGCACCAGCCAGTGACAATAAGACCAGCTAACACCAGTAAGAACTAGATGGCTAAAGGCAAACATAGGAACATGACTAACAGAAAACAAGGCATTATGGCAGCATCTGAACCTAGTTCTCCAACAACAGCAAGTCCTAGATACCCCAATACACCAGAAAAACAAGAGTTGGATTTAAAAACACTGGTAAGTATGCTGTTAGAGGAACACATGAAGGACATAAATACATCTCTTAAAGAAATTCAGGAGAGAAAACGATCAAAAGCTTGAAGCCCTTACAAGGGAAACACAAAAATCACTTAAAGAAATTCAGGAGAATATGGGTCAGAATAAGGAGGAAATGCAAAAAATTATTTAAAGAAATACAGGAGAACTTTGATCAACAGGCAGAAGTCATGAAAAAGGAAAAACAAAAATCTCTCAAAGAATTGCAGGAAAACACAAGCAAGCAAGTGAAGGAACTGAGCAAAAACTTCGAGGATATAAAAACAGAAGTAGAAACAACTAAGACAGCACAAAGGGAGACAACTTTGGAGATAGAAAACCTTTGGAAGAAATCAGGGGCCATAGATGCAGATATCAACAACAGAATACAAGAGATAGAAGAAAGAATCTCAGATGGCGAAGATACCATAGAAACCATGGACTCAACAGTCAAATAAAATGCAAAATGCAAAAAGCTTGTAACCCAAAACATCCAGGAAATCCAGGACACAATGAGAAAACCAAACCTAAGGATTATAGGCATTGATGAGAGTGAAGATTTACAACTTAAAGGGCCAGCAATTATCTTCAATAAAATTATGGAAGAAAACTTCCCCAACCTAAAGAGAGATGCCCGTGAATATAAACAGAACTCCAAATAGACTGGACCAGAACAGAAACACCTCCCTTCACATCATAATCAAAACCCCAAATGTACTAAACAAAGAAAGAATACTTAGGGCAGTAAGAGAAAAAGGGCAAGTAACATATAAAGGAAGACCTATCAGAATTACATCAGACTTTGCACCAGAGACCATGAAAGCTAGAAGATCCTGGGCAGATCACATGCAGACTCTAAGAGAACAAAAATGCCAGCCAAGACTACTATACCCAGCAAAACTCTCAATCACTATAGATGGAGAAACCAAGATATTCCATTACAAAAACAACTTTACAAAATATCTTTTCACAAACCCAGCCCTACAAAGGATAATAGGGGAAAAGCACCATTACAACGAGGGCAACTATACCCTGGAAAAAGCAGGATATTAAACCTTTTTCATCGAACTCAAAAGAAGATAACCATACAAGTATAAAATTAACATCAAAATTGATAGGAAGCAATAACCACTACTACTTAATATCTCTTAACATCAATGGTCTCAATTCCCCAATAAAAAGACAGACTAACAGACTGGTTACATAAACAGGACCCTACATTTTGCTGCATACAGGAAACACACCTCAGTGTCAAAGACAAACACTAACTTAGAGTAAAAGGCTGGAAGACAATTCTACAAGCAAACAGTCTCAGGAAACAAGCTGGAGTAGCCATTCTAATATAAGATAAAATTGACTTTCAACCTAATGTCATAAAAAGAGACATGGAAGGACACTTCTTGCTGGTCAAAGGAAAAATCCAACAAGAAGAAATCTCAATCCTGAACCTTTATGCTCCAAATACAAGGGCGCCCTCATTCATAAAAGAAACTTTACTAAAGCTCAAAGCATACATTGCACCTAACACAATAATTGTGGGTGACTTCAACACTCCACTCTCATCAATGGACCGATCAGGAAAACAGAAACTAAAGAGGGAGACATTGAAACTAGTTGAAGCTTTGGACCAATTGGAGTTAACAGATATATATAGAACTTTTCATGCCAAAGCAAAAGAATATACTTTTTTCTCAGCACCTCATAGTACCTTCTCCAAAATCAATCATATAGTTGGTCACAAGACAGACCTCAACAAATATAAGAACATTGAAATAATCCTATGCCTCCTATCAGAACACTATGGAGTAAAAGTGATCTTTAATAACAATAAAAACAACAGAAAAGCCCACATACACATGGAAACTGAAAAATACTCTACTCAATGATACCTTGGTCAAGGAAGAAACAAAGAACTAAATCAAAGATTTCTTAGAATTTATTGAAAATGAAGGCACAACATACCCAAATCTATGGGACACAATGAAAGCAGTGCTAAGAGGAAAACTCATAGCTTTGAGTGCCTCCAAAAAGAAATTCAAGAGAGCATACACTAGAAGATTAATGGAACAACTGAAATCTCTGGAACAAAAAGAAGCTAATTCACCCAGGAGGAGAAGAAGACAGGAGATCATCAAACTCAGGACTGAAATCAATGAAGTAGAAACTAAGCGAACCATACAAAGAATCAACAAAACCAGGAGCTTGTTCTTTGAAGAAATCAACAAGATAGATAAACCTTTAGCCAGACTAACCAAAGGGCACAGAGACCGTATCCAATTTAACAAAATTAGAAATAAAAAGGGAGATATTACAACAGAAACTGGGGAAATTCAAAAAATCATCTGATCCTACTACAAAAACCTGTACTCAACACAACTGGAGAATCTGGAGGAAATGGACAATTTCTTAGACAGATACCAAATACCAAATTTAATCAGGATCAAATAGATCATCTAAACAGACCCATAGCCCCTAAAGAAATAGAAGGGTCATAGATAGCCTTCTGACCAAAAAAGCACAGGACCAGATGGTTTTAGTGCAGAATTATATCAGACCTTCAAAGAAGACTTAACACCAGTACTCTTCAAACTATTCCACCAAATAGAAACAGAAGGAACACTATCCAACTCCTTCTATGAAGCCACAATTACAGTTTTTTTTTAATATTTTTTATTCGATATATTTTTATTTACATTTCAAATGATTTCCCCTTTTCTAGCCCCCCACTCCCCGAAAGTCCTGTAAGCCCCCTTCTCTCCCCCTGTCCTCCCACCCACCCCTTCCCACTTCCCCGTTCTGGTTTTGCCGAATACTGCTTCACTGAGTCTTTCCAGAACAAGGGGCCACTCCTCCTTTCTTCGTGTACCTCATTTGATGTGTGGATTATGTTTTGGGTATTCCAGCTTTCTAGGTTAATATCCACTTATTACTGAGTGCATACCATGAGTCACCTTTTGAGTCTGGGTTACCTCACTTAGTATGATGTTCTCTAGCTCCATCCATTTGCCTAAGAATTTCATGAATTTATTGTTTCTAATGGCCTATCCTGTCTTAATAGATATTTTTTTGTTTTTGTTTTTTTAATGCCCTTGAATTATGGTATGCTCTATTAAGATATAATCAATTGATATAGCCCTCATTCTTGTCAGAAGTCTGCTAATTGTTAAAATATTTAAGTTTATGTTCGAATCTCCTGAAGCCTTTAACAGTTTACTCCACAAGATCTCTGAAGATATAAACACAGCTTTAAGAGGCTGATTGGATTGTGTTATCATAATCACTAAAATCACAGTGGACCAATCTGGATACCCTGAGTCAAATGACTTATATTGTCTAAATCAAGGTAAGCCATTTCTCATGTCACATGTATCCATTCCACAGAGAAAAATCCCTGTGTCTTCTGAGCTTGAAAGCCAGACTGACTTCATCCAAGTTGCCATAATGGCCAGAGAGACCACAGGGAACTGTTGTCTAGTAGACTGTCATTTTTTAATTGATGTATGATTGTGAGATTACTGTTTATTCTTCTGCAGATTTCTGAATACACTGACAGCCAAAACCAAAACAGAATAAAAAATCTTTTACAGATATAACATGTTATTACCTTACCTAAATTTGGTTTCCATTGATTAAATGCTTCATATTTCCTCTTCTTGCTGTACTAACATTATCCGAGTTCCTAAAGACTGTGCATGTTGTTAGCTCATGTTGTTATCTCTTTTATAAACTTATAAGCTATGGGAAACCCACGCACATCTACCTCTCATGGACCAAATAGACTCCATCCAAATAAATACATCTGCCTAAAATTCCCACTTACTATATCAGAAGGTGGGATTCCTCTGGGTTTCAAATGTACATCTTAAGAAAATAATTTTTCAGCCAGGCGGTGATGGCGCACGCCTGTTATCCCAGCACTCTGGGAGGCAGAGGCAGGCGGATTTCTGAGTTCGAGGCCAGCCTGGTCTACAGACTGAGTTCCAGGATAGCCAGGGCTACACAGAGAAACCCTGTCTCCGAAAAACCAAAAAAAAAAAAAAAAAAAAAAAAAAAAAAAAAAAAAGAATTTTTCTTTCAAACATACTTAGCCTTATTCCATATATATATATATATATATATATATATATATATATATATATATATATATATATATGATAGGTTTCAGCATTTTGTCAAGTCCAAACACTTATTCCAGAGAAGCTACATACAGATCTTCCAATCCCCTCTCACGGACACAGATGCTTCTATTGGACCTGTTCCTTCTGACCTATTCTCAGATGGCTCCACAGACTCTGGACAACAAGGGAACAGGAATTTTCCTAAGGCTGGACTAATATCCCCATACTCATTCTTCTACGTTTCCTAGAGACAAGTCACTCCAATGCCAGAAGGAAGTAGGCAAAGATCACAGTGACACAATTCTTGCTCTCTTTCTATTTTTTCTTTTTTAATTAAACCAAAACAGGGAAATGTTAACATTTGGTCTAAGCTCCATTCCACATTTACCTGGCAACACCCAGGTATGCTCGGCCCCACAGATACCTGGTAACGGCTAGATAGGTCTGACCCAATCTAAAAGCTTGTCCACTCCCTGCTCTTTTGCTCCTCTCTTGCTCTCTTGCTCTCTTGCTCTCTTGCTTTCTCTTGTTCTTGCTTTTCCTTCCCCTATCTCTCCCCATTGCCTTCTCTCCTCTCTCTACATGCTCATCATCAACCTCTTTTCCTCTTCTCCTCTAATCGTCTATTTCTGTATTCTCCCTCTCTGCCTTTCTCTGGCCCTACTGCCCTTTTAACTCCCCATTCCAATATCCTTAATAAACTCTATTCTATGTTATATCATCATGTGGCTGGTCCCTCAGGGTAAAGGGATGCCGCAACATAGTCCTACTGAGGCCCCCATTTCCCCCATACCTCACCATACCTCTGTAGAGTATATCTCCTCCCCCTCTTGCTTTCTTTTTATAAACACAACAGATAGTCTCACTTCAGTTGTTTGGGACCCACAAGACCAAGGGGTCTTGTGCACAGGGTCTTGTACAAGGGGCCTATGCTCAGCTCATATGTGTTCTTTAATTGGCAGTTCAGTCTCTGAGAGTCCCCAAGAGTCCAGGTTAGTTAATTCTGTTGGTCTTCCTGTGGATTTCCTATCATTCAGGCCCTGCAATCTTTTCCTCTCCTCTTCCATAAATGTCCTCCAAGCTCCATCCAATATTTGTCAATGGTTCTCTTCATCTATCTGTGTCAACTGCATGATGCAACCTCTTGGAGAAGGCTTCTCTTATATTAGGCTCTTGAGTCTGCAAGCATAACAGAGTAGCATTTATAGCATCAGGGATTGATGCTTACCAATGGGATGTGTCTCTAGTTGGGCTGAGTATTGCTTTGTTATTCCTTCAGTTTCTGCTCTAGCCCCTGTCCCTATGTTTGTGGTAGGCAGGATAAATTTTAGGTTGAAGGTTTTGTGGGTGAGTTCATGTCCCTATAACTCCAATGGGATTACTGCCTGGCTACAGGAGATGGCCTCTTCAGATTCATTTTCCCCATTTAGCTGTGCATCTCAGATAAAGTCATTCTCATTGAGACTTGGGTGCCTTTCCTATCTCAGGTCTCCAAAGCATTCTTGAGATGCTCCCCTCTCCCCAACCCTCACCAGCTGCAGATTTTCATTAATTTTATGGCCATCTGGCTAGCTCTTCTGTCTCTCCCCACACCTGACCCTGAACCACCCCATTTCCCTACCCATTCCTTCTCCCACCCAGTTCCTTCTATCTGTATCCTACAACTATATTATTCCTGCTTCTATGTCAGATTCAAATATCCTCCCTTCAGTCTTCCTTCTTGTTTAGCTTCTTGAGTCATGGAGTATAGCATAGGTAGCTTATGTTTTATGGCTAATATTCAATTATAAGTGAGTATATACTATGCAGGTCTTTTTGGCTAGGTTGCCTCACTCATGATGATATTCTCAAGTTCCATCCATTTGCAACTACAAAATTCCTGATGTCCTTGTTTTTAATGATGAATAGTATTCTGTGTGTACATGTACTACATTTTCTTTATCCATGCTTCAATTGAGGAACATCTAGGTTATTTCCATTTTCTGGCTATTACGAATAAACTGCAATGAGCATAATTCATGCTCACAGTTCTTGCTCACAGGATCAAGAGTTCCTGTGGTATAGTGATGCAGTTTTTTGGTATATTCCCAGGAGTGGAATAGCTCGGTCTTGAGGTAAAAGTATTCCCAGTTTTCTGAGAAAGTGCCAAGTTTATTTCCAAAGTGATTGTACAAGTTTGCACTCCCACTTAGCAATGCTGTTCACCTTTCTTCACATCTTCACCAAAACATGCTATCACTTGAGTTTTTGACCTTAGCCATTCTGACAGGTATAACATAGAATCTCAGAGTCATTTTGATTTGTATTTCCCTAATGACTAAGGACTTTGAACACTTCTTTAAGTGTTTCTTGGCCATTTGATATTCCTCTGTTGAGAATTCTTTATTTAGCTCTGTACACCATTTTTATTTGGGTTATTTGGTTTGTTGGTGTCTAACTTCTTAAGTTCTTTATAAATTTTGGATATTAGCATTCTGACAGGTGTATGGTTTGTGAAGATAGTTTGCCAAACTGCAGGCTTCTATTTTGTCCTACAGTGTCTTTTGCTTTGCAGAAACTTTTCAGGTTTATGAGGGCCCATTTACCAATTGTTGTTCTTAGAGCCTAAGCTATTTATGTTCTGCCCAGGAAGTTTTCTTCTTTACCAAAGAGTTCAAGGCTATTCTCTGCTTTCTGTTCTATTAGATTTAACATATCCAAATTATGTTGAGGTATTTGATCCACTTGACTTTTGTCCAGGGTAATAGTCACAGATCGGTTTACATTCTTCTACATGAAGACATCCAGTCCAGTTAGACCAGCACCATTTGTTGAAGATGCATTTTTCCCCATTTAATGGCCTTGTCTTTATTCGAAATCAAGTGTCCATAGGTGTGTGGGTTTATTTCAGGGTATTTTACTCAATTCCACTTATCAATCAGTCTGTCCCTATGCCAATACAAAGTAGTCCTTATAATTATTACTCTATAGCACAGCTTGATGTCAGAAATGCTGATACCTCCAGAAATTCTTTTATTGTTCAGGATTTTTTAGTTATCTTTTATCCATATGAATTTGAGAATTATTCTGTCAACATCTGTTAAGAATTATTTTGGAAATTTATGGCATTTTCATTGAATCTGTAAATTGCTTTTGGTAAGATGACTATTTTCACTAAGTTAATCCTACTGATCCATGATCATGGGAGATCATTCCATCTTCTGATAACTTCCTCAGCTGTAGGAGTTCTCTGGTAGAGTTTTTGGGGTCATAGTGTATACTATTCTTTCATACACAAATAAAGATACTTTGACTTCTTCCTTTCCAAATTTTATCCCCTTGATCTCCATTGGTTTTCTTATTTCTCTAGCAAGAAATTCAAGTACTTTATTGAACAGATATGGAGTGTACAGCTTTGTCTTGTCCCTGATTGTAGTAGAATTGCTTTAAGTTTTCTTCATTTAATTTGATGTTGGCTATTGGATTTGTGTGTATTGCCTTTATTTTGTTTAGGTATGCACCTTTTATCCCTGATCTCTATAAACTTTTATCCTAAATGGGGTGTCATATTTTCTCCAAGGATTTTCCCAAATCTGGTGAGATCTTCATGTGGTTTTTTTTTTTCTTTCAGTTTGTTTTTATGGTGGATTACCGTGATGAATTTTAATATATTAAACAATCCCTACATGCCTGGGATGAAGCCTACTTGAACATGTTGGCTGATGCTTTCGATGTGTTCCTGGACTAGGTTTCTAAGTATTTTTGCAACAATGTTCCTAAGAGAAATTGGTCTAAAATTACCTTTCTTTTTTGAGTCTTTTTATGGTTTAAGCAGCGGGGTGACTATGGCTTCATAGAAAAATTTGGCAATGTTTCTTCTGTTTCAATTTTGTGGACTAGTTTGAAGAGTATTGGTATTAGCTCTTCTTTGAAAGTCTGGTAGAATTTGACACTAAAAGTATCTGGTCCTGCACTCTTTCTTTGGTTGGGAGACATTTAGCGACTATGTCTATTTCCTTAGGGGATATAGGGTTGTTTAAATAGTTTACCTGATCCTGATTTAACTTTAGTAAGTAGTATCTTTCACAAAATAATCCATTTGATTTAGAATTTCCGATTTGTGGAGTACAGACTTTTGAAGTAAGAACTAAGTACTAATGATTATTTGATTCCTCATTGTTGTTATAAATCACATTTCATATCTGATGTTGTTTATTTGAATATTGTTTCTCTGTCTTTTGTTTAGTTAGACTAAGTGTTTGTCTATCTTGTTAATTTTTTTCAAAGAACCAACTTTTGTTTTGTTAATTCTCTGTATTGTTTTCTTTGTTTCTAGCTGATTGGTTTTAGCCCTGATTTTGATTACTTCTTGCCTTCTATCCTCTTGGGTGTTGCTACTTTTTTTCTAGAGCTTTCAGGTATACTTCTAATTTGCTGCTATGAGAACTTTCTAATTTTTTATGAGGTGCTTAGTACTATGAACATTCCTCTTTGAAGTGATTTCATGGTGTCCCACAAATCTGGGTATGTTGAATCTTCATTTTTATTGAATTATAGAAAGTCTTCCATTTCTTTCTTTTGATTGCTTGCTTGCTTGCATCCATTGTTTCTTCCTTCTTTTCTTTTTTCTTTCTTTCTTTTCTTTTTTCTTTCTTTCTTTCTTTTCTTTTTTCTTTCTTTCTTTTCTTCTTTCTTTCTTTCTTTCTTTCTTTCTTTCTTTCTTTCTTTCTTTCTTTCTTTCTTTCTTTCTTTCTTTTTCTTACCTAGTGACCATTGAGTAGAGAGTTGTTCAGTTTCTAAGATTTATGTAGCATTTCTGTTGTTTCTATTGCTGTTGATATGCAACTGTAAAACATGGTTATCTGATATGACACAAAGTGTTATTTCAGTTTTCTTGTATCTGTTGAGACTTGCTTTGTGACTGAATTGTGGTCAATTTTGGAGAAGGATCCAAGAGGTACTGAGAAGAACGTACATGCTTTTGTGTTTGGGAGAAACATTTCATATAATTTTGTTTGGTCCATTTGATTCATATCATTGGTTAGTTTTATTATTTCTCTGTTTAGTTTTTGTCTACATAGCTTGTCTATTGGTGAAAGTAAGGTGGTAAAGTCTCCCACTATTAATGTGTGGGGTTTGATTGCAATGTTACTTTTACAAATGTGAGTAAACTTGTGTTTGTGGCATAGATGTTCCGAACTGAGTTATCATATTGGTAGATTTTTCCTTTGATGTGTATGAAGTGTCTTTCCCTGTCTCTTTAATTCATTTTGGTTGAAAGTCTATTTTATTAGTTATTATATTGGCTACTTGAGCTTGATTCTTGGGTTAAGTTACTTAGAAAATATTTTTCCAGCCCTTTACTCTCCGGTAATGTGTATCTTTATTGCTGAGATATGTTTCTTATATGCCGCAGAATGATGGATCCTGTTTTTGCATTCCATTCTGTTAGCCTATAACTTTTTATTGGGGTATTTAGTCCATTGATGTTGAGAGATATTAATGACCAGTGATTGTTACTTCTTGTTATTTGATGGTGGTGGTAGTGTGTGTGTGTGTGTGTTCCCCTTGTTTTTGCTGGTATGGAATTACTTCTTTCCTGTGTTTTCTTGGATGTAGTTATCCTCATTGGGTTGGAGATTTCCTGTTAGTATTTTCTATAGGACTAGCTTTGTGGGTGGATTTTTTTATTAGATATTTTCTTTATTTACATTTCAAATGGTATCCCATTTCTATGTTACCCATCTGAAAATCCCCTATCCCATCCCTCCTCCTCCTGTTTAACCCCCTTCAATTTCCTGACTTGCATTCTCCTGTTCTGGGGAATAGAGCCTTCACAGCACCCATGGTCTCCCCTGTCATTGATGTCTGAAATGGTCATCTTCTGCTACATATGATTGTTTCATATTGCATTCCTATTGCCTGATGTACTATACTCTTTTACTCTGATAGAGCTCATGCTTCATTTACACACACACACACACACACACACACACACACACACGCACACACACACACACCCTAAATGTGCATATCTATCTATCTATCTATCTATCTATCTATCTATCTATCTATTAGTTACAATACTCGTAAGGAAAAAAGCTCTATCTGAAAACTATTTAGGTTCTAGGGAAAGGGGCTAAGGAGATTGCTGTGGTTAAAAGTGAATACTGCTTTTTTTAGAACACCTGAGTTTGGTTTCCAGCACCTATATAGGATGGCTCACAAACTCTTGTAACTTCAGTCATGGGCATTTAATACCTGTGCCCTCATCCTCTTCTGATACCTGCATTAATGTACATATAACACCTGTCCAAAATAGATAATACAGACACCTAAATAAGAGCTAGTTGTAAAGTGGGGAATGAATTTGATCATAAGAAATTATATGACATTCTCAAAGAATTTTTAAGAATATCATATAATTTTTTAAAAATTCTAAAATCAGGACAGAGAAAAAGGAGGGAGGTGACTGGAGTATGGGTGTAGAGAAGGCTTTATGGGACATATGGGGAGGTGGGAACTGGGAAAGGGGAAAGCATTTGGAATGTAAACAAAGAATTTAGAAAATAAAAGAAGAATAAAAAAGAAAAAATTCTAAAATCAAAGCATATCTTTCAATATTCAGCTAAAAATTAGATGTCACTGAATGATATTCTGAGAAATTATGTTTTGTGTTTCTTTTATTTCCAAAAAGATACAGGTGCATTGAAATAAATTATTCAATTACTTTAAAATTCAGATACTCTTTTTTTCGATATAATTTATTTACATTTCAAATGATTTCCCCTTTTCTAGCCCCCCCACTCCCTGAAAGTCCCACAAGCCCCCTTCTCTTCCCCTGTCCTCCCACCCACCCCTTCCCACTTCCCCGTTCTGGTTTTGCTGAATACTGTTTCACTGTACCTAATTGGCTGCTTTTCTCTTTGAGTGTATGTGGGAGCCCACAGAAAGGATAAGGTAGACTAAATTCTGAGTTCCATAGTTCTTTGCTTTGTGATATCAGAAAATTAAAAGATAGATCATGACTACCCCACTCAGGGATCCATCCTATATACAGTTACAAAACCCAGACACTATTGTGGATGCCCACAAGTGCTGGCTGACTGGAGCCAGATATAGCTATCACCTGGGAGGCTCTCCTAGTACATGACAAATACAGAAGAGGACACTCTCAGCCAGCCATTGAACTGAACACAGGGTCCCCAATGGGGAAGTTAGAGAAAGGACCCAAGGAGATGAAGGGGTTTGTAGTGCCACAGGAGGAACAACAATATTAGTCACCCAGTACTCCCAGAGCTCCCAGGGGCAAAACCATCAACCAAAGAGTACATATGGAGTTACTCATGGCTCCAGACACAGGCAGCAGAGGATGGTCTTGTTGGACATCAAAGGGAAGAGAGGCCCTTGGCCCTGGAAAGACTTGATGCCATACTGGAGAGGAATACCAGGACGGGGAAGCAGGGGAGGGTTGTTTGGAGAAGGGGAGATGGCTTATGAGATTTTCCAGGGGGGGGGAGCCAGGAAAGGGGACAACATTTGAAATATAAATAAAGAATATATCTAAGAAAAAAAAAGAAAAAAGATAGGTTACTTACACTTTATTTTCTATCTGTTTCTTCTAGATGGAGGACACATCATAATTAATATTTCATGAAATTGAAGAATATGTTATATTTGCATACAGCTTTATAATTGAGTTTTAGAAGTTCCCAAACATGTTTCCCCCCATGGTACAGTTAGACTTATTTAGCAACAGAGGATGTATGATTATAAAATATGACTTGGATCTTCTATTTGAGGAGCACTTCTATTCATATATCCTTGAGTAACTTTTCTCTATTTAAGTAATGTAGTCCTCTTTGAGCAAACATGCAGCTTTGAGAAGAACATACATGGAGTAGTGAGAGAGGAAGGGGACATCTGTCTAGCCTGATCAGCTGAATCAGAAGTGAATACATGATTACATAACATGTTCTAGCTGGGTGGTTGTAGCACATGCCTTTAATCTCAGCACTTCGGAGAAAGAGGCAGGAAGATCTTTATCTGAGGCCAATCTAGTCAATAGAGTGAGCTCCAAGACAGCCAGGGATACACGGAAAAGCCCTATATCAAAATACCAAACCAAACAACAACAACAGTAACTCCAAGATATGTTCATCCTAAATAAGAATACATCATATAAATTATTTTACTTTTAGGATGTACTTAAATGAAATATTTTTGGTGACAATTTTGTGTTCACATATCCCTCTTTCATAGGAACTCAGCAACTCAAAGTCTAGAGGAAGAGAGAGAACAATACACATCAGCAGAAGGTTGAGTTGTTAGAAATAATGTCACAAATTGATATTAAACAAGCATTAATAGATTCTGGTAAGATTATTTTGGCAGGGGGTGAGAGGTACAAGGTTTGTTCATATGATGAGTCAGAAATGTTGCATTTTAATCCTTCAATTTGAAGTTGCTTTATTTTATGGGTCTTATAGAATATACCCAGAGACTTTAGATCTAGAAACATGGCACAAATAGGAAAACCCCATGCTTATCTTTTTAGAACTAAAGCTGAATGATTCAATGTAGTAAATATCTTTTGAGATATACTATGGGCCAGGAAACTGTTGACAGTGGAAAATATTAAAGTATAATCTTGGATTGCTGGTACATAAAGAAAGGAAATTATGATAGGATTTTTGTAAGATAGGTGAAGTAATGATCCATCAGAGGTGTCTGTAACCTAAAGTATGATGTCTAATGAATAAGATCATCTGAGGAGTATTTGGAATGATAAATAGGAAATGATATGTGGCAAATTATGATTAACAATTATGCTAGAAACTAAAACAAATTTGGTGCTTGTATTAATGATTAGTTGATATCAGGTGTTAGACCTCATTTTCCGTAATATGCTCTGAAACAATATTTTTCCCTCACTAGTGTACAGAAGCTTTTGGACAATCTTCATCATATTAGGTGCTGCTTCTGGTCTGTCAGGGGGATTTCTGCTGGTATATGGAGTGCCCTTTGCCAGTGCTGGGTGTTATAAAGTTGGAGGTGGCTTCCTGATGATATCAGGTAAGTTGTTGCTTTACTTTATGGACATAAACTATAACTACAAAGTCATGTTTGAAAGTGTATTTTTCTATAAAATCATTATATGAAGATAAACTGAACTGATTAAAAATCATGAGTAAATTAGCCATGGATAGTAAAGTATATTTTTCAAATGTGAACTTTCATAAGCAATTGTTTTCTTATTCTATTGATGGAAAATATGTTCTTGGTTGTATTATGAAAAGATCACATTTACCAATTTATGTGCATTTTCAAATATGGTGATTGTTGTGTGTTTATCCTCTAAAAGTACATGATATGAGAAAATGCACAGGGTTGGGGAGACTTGAATGTGATAAAGTGCTAACAAATTTGAGAAACTGAAAAGCAATCACCAATATGTCAACTTTGTAGGTCCATGTGGGGAAAATATTATGTTCATTTCTTTAGCCAAAGGATGAGAATAACTTGTTTAGTTCTTGGATTATGATCAGGAGTTTGTGTTTTTCCTAACTTCATTAAAAATTATAATGCTTTAATCAGGCATGACATTATACTGGCCTAAACGAAATGTCATAGTTCTTGGGCTTCATAGAGAGTTAACAGCATGAAGGCATTTCTATTGGATAGAGATAAAAATAAAGCTACAGAGACAATTAATAACAATGAATGGTGAAGATAAGTTGTGAAAAAAAGCCAAGGTAATATGTGTGGTTGTATAATCTATATTATATATTCATACATATATACATTTATATATTTATTATAGAATACCTAAATCTAGCCAGGTAACATATTCATTAACTTTATGCATAGATATCATTTTTCTTTGTGCCACTTAATATGGAAAATTACCCCTCCTCATCATTTTGTCTCATCATTTTTCCAAAGTCTTATACACCAATTTTCCACTTGATACATACATGAAATTGCAGGTGTCAACTTATAAAAACAGAGGGAATCATGGAAGATTCCTTGGAAGCAGGTTTTTAAGTCATCAAAACCAGAAAATAACAAAGAAATAAATCTGTCTAATTGAAGAAGTTTCCTGGGAAATCCTATATCATGAACACAGGAATCATGAAAGCAAGGTAAAAGGGTGTAAAGATATGTGGCTACCTTTAATAAACCAAACCAGTTAAAAATTCTAGCACAGAGTAGCCAGATTTAGTTGCACAGGACTTTAATCTCATCACTTGGGAGGCAGAGACAGGTGGATCTCTGTGAGTTCTAGGCTTGCTTGGTCTACATACATAGTGAATTCCAGGATAGCCACAGCTACATAAACAAGACAAAGACCATGTCTTGACAAAAAAATAAAAACATCAATTGATCAATCCATCAATCTGCCAATCAACCTAACCCACATTTTGGAATAGAGTTAGAAGTATCTGCTGAACCCTGCCATGCCTGGCTGAGGAACTATTGGCCACCAATGACTGCTAGGACAGGAAAGGTAGTGCTTCCTCATCTGAATACGGCAAACCAAATAATCCCACAGCTATACAAATATGTACAACAGTGATTGGACCCAGTGGGTTGAACAATAAACAATACAAAAGAAGGACTTGAAACTAGAAGGGAGCTATTTTAGGTAGCAGAGCCAGGCGGAGTTAGAGGAAAGGAGTGGGAATATAATTAATATGCTTTGTATGTATCTAGGAAATTTTAAAGGAATATATTTTTATAAAGGAAATTTAAAATACAAAGTTAGGAGAGGTGTGAAAATAATGTATTTACCACAGTCTAGTTTGTAGTATATTTATACATGTATGTATTCTGTATGCAATGTCTTATAATCACTTTAAAAATAAGTAATAATAAATGAAAGTATTTTATGTCTAACAGTTTAGTAAGCATGCACAAGAAATCAACCCATGTCCAAATGAGTGAATTTGAGAGAGAAATTTAACAGTTGAAAATTTTGCATGTAGACAGATGTGGTATCCAGAGTCCAGCTTGTAACTGCATAAATAGAAATAACTCAGGTGCTGAGGGCATTGGCACTTACTGGCTCTGAGTTAAAAAAAATGAATATGGGAAACATGAGAAAACTGGAGTTTCTTTTCTCCTACAAACAAACTGAGGTAAACACACTGTATGTAACAACTTCACATATCTAATTTGATCTTGTTCAAATGCCTATTTTATAACTCATACCATCATGATATTGCTTGCTTAAAGAAACCTGATTTTTAAATAAGTGTCATGTCTGTTTTTCCTCTACCTCATAAACAGAACCTTAACTTTAAGGCGAGTCAAAATTTCAAAGCACATGGATAGTACACTTATAGTAATAACAGTAGCCACATGGCATATGTATCTTACATGTTATCTCTCATGTTAATATGTAATTGTTTCATCTCCTGATGACAGTAAACACACAACTTTTTGTGGACAAAGGTCAAAGTCATCTCATGTTGCTTTTTTCTGTTTATGTAGTTTATTTACTTTACATCATGATTTCAGCTGCCTCCTCTCAGCCTCCCCTCACACAGCCCCTCCTCCATTCCCTTCTCCCCTTCTCCTCTGAGAAAGAGGAGATCCCCCATATATACCATCACATCCTGGAACATCATATCACTGTAGGGCCAGGCATATACTCTCCCACTGAGGGAAGACAAAGCAGCTCAGTTAGGGGAACAGGATCCATAGGCAGGCAACAGAGTCAGGGGACCACATGAAGACCAAGTTCTGCACATCTGGCATATATATATATATATATATATATATATATATATATACATACATATAGGTCTAGGCCATGAATGAGCTTTAGATGATAGTTCATTCTCTGGGAACCCCCAAGGGTACAGGTTAGTTGACTCTGTTCTTATCCCTCCACTGGGAGTCCTGTCTGGTTATAGGAGGTGGACACTTCAGTCTTGTTATCTCCCACTGCTAGGAGTCTAAGGTAGAGTTACCCTCATAGACTCCCTGGAGCCTCTACAATACCAGGTCTCTTGATCCACCCTGCCAATATTCATTCTCTCTCTTAGCCATCTATCACCTGATCTACACCTCTCATTCCTCTCCTCATCTCCTCTCTCACCCATTTACCTCCTTCTGTCCACCTCCAGTGACTATTTACTTCCCCCTCTGAGTGAGATTCAAGCATCCTCTCTTGGGAACTCCTTGTTATTTAGTTTCTTTGAGTATGTGGATTACAGCGTGGAAATTCTATACTTACGGTTAATATGAAATGATAAGTGACTGCATACCACACTGTGTCTTTCTGGCTCTGAGTTATATCACTCATGATGATGTTCTCAAGTTCTGTCCCTATGCCTGTGGATTTCATGATGTCTTTGTTTTTTAATAGCTTTAAAGCATGCCATTGGGTAGATCTATCACATCCTCTTTATCCATTCTTCCCAGTTGAGGGACATCTGGGTTGTTTGTAGTTTATGGCTACTTTGAACAATTCTGCTATGAACATAGTTGAGCAAGTGTCCTTGTGGAATGGTGGAGCACCTTTTTGGTATATATGCACAGGAGTGGTAGAACCATGTCTTAGGGTAGAACTATTCCCACTTTGCTCAGAAACTTTATTGAATTTCATAATGGTTGTCCATGTTTGTACTCCCATCAGGAATGGAGGAGTATTTGAAATAGATACTTTTTAAGGTCGTCTTACCTCGCCGATGTTTATATGCAAGCATTAACTATATTCTATGGATTATATTCTCAAACTATAATGGCTTACATAGAAAAGACAAAAATCTATCTTTTCTTTCTGGTGAGCATGTTTAAATATTTGGGATAAACATGTGGAGGTGTTATCAAGGTCTAGTTCTATAGTTACCTAACAGTATGGTTGAAATTTAGGATTCTATTTTTATACTCTAACTTTACCACATGCATTTGTTTATTTTATATCAACATAGAAGCTGCTTTCTGGAATAAGCATTGTTTGTTATTTTCATTCCTGTCCCACCACCTCCAACAAACAATAGCTATGTATATTCATGTAGGCACTCTTTATCTTGACTCAAATTCCTAATGTGATATTATTGTATGGGATTATTGGCATTGGGCTAATATGACATTATTCATCTAAGTTGGAGGCTTGTGTGTAACTTTTCTAAAAAAGTAGCTGACATAATTCAAATTCATTACTTAGATAAGTGCCTGAAATTTTCTACCATTTTGACTAGGTATTTTGCATTTGAGAAATATGCTGTCTTGAATGAGTAGGCCATATTCTCCCTTTCATAGATTCTTCATAATTATAGACCACCACCTAATGTTGAGTTTTCTTTTAAATGATCTTTGCATATACATATAAAAAATTCTAACATAAATCATCTAACCAATGCATCAGATAAATCTGACTTAATCATATCATCAGTTTGACTAATATGTTGAAAATGTTAATTAAGCCACAAAGGCAGACATACATACTGATAGATAGATAAAATGTATAGATAGAAAATGAAGAAGTTTAGTGAGTACAGTTATTCAGATACAGTTATTCAGAAATCTAGGAAGTTAAGCTCCACAAAACCAGATAGCCCCATCAAAAAATGAGGTACAGAGCTAAACAGAAGATTCTCAACAGAGGAATATCTAATGGCCTAGAAGCACGTACAGAAAATTTCAACATCCTTAGTCATCAGGTGCAAATCAAAATGACCCTGAGATTCCACCTTACACCAATCAGAATGGCTATGACCAAAAATTCAAGTAACAGCACATGCTGGTGAGGATGTGGAGAAAGGGGAAGAGTTGGCATGTGTCTTTACTTGTTAAATTATTTGGTGTAATTTATTCCCTGTTACATTAATTTACCTGATTATTTTATTTTTCCTTTAAAGCTGAATAAAATTCCATGTACCTCATTTTTATCACCCCTTTTGATAGTTATCTATACTGATTCCTTTTCCTGTTATTGTAAACAGAGCATCAATTAACATGGGATAAACAAGTATCTCTGTTGTAGGATATGGATATCCTTAGGATACAATCTCAATAGTGATGTAGCTACTTCATATGATAGTTCTATTTCTATCCTTTTGATGAAAATCTAACACAGATTCCCACATTAGCTGTACCAGTTCACACTCTCATCAACTATGAACAAAATTTCCTCTTCCTTATATCTGCACTAGCATTTGATGTCATTCGATTTTTTGAGGATAGCCATTCTGACTGGGGCTGGAATGAATTTCAGAGCAGTTTTAATATGAATTCTTCTGGTAAATAAATCATATTAATCATATTTTAAAATATTTACCAGACATTTGTGTTTATTTAAAAAAAATTCTACCATTAAATGTTATTCCATTTTATGGTATGCTCTTTTATTTGATGGACTGTTTTCTTTGCTGTTCAAAAGGTTTTGTTGTTTGTTTCATCAGTATCAGTTGTAGTTTACTTGTTTCCTGAGTGATGGGAGTTCTGCTTAGAAACTCCTTACCTATATCTATATCATGTTTTGAATTATGTACCTTGTATTCTAGAAGCTTAATGGTTTTTAAGTTTTAACTTATGATTTTAATGTTTCATATATTTATATAATGTATTTTGATTAGAGATTTGGGGTTTAAATTGAGTTCTCTTATCCACTTAGAGCTGATTTTGTGCACTGTATGACATGAGAATTTACATTAAATCTTATCTCTAAATCCAGATTATGTGATAAACACTGTCAACAATGTTGCAGGATATGAATTTAACATATGAAAATCAGTAGCCTTTTTATACCAAATAATAAACACACAGAGAGAAAGTAGAGAAAGAAACCCTCTCATACAATCCTTAAAAATACCGTGAAGCAGCAAGGTGGTGATGGCACACCACTTTAATTCTGCTACTCTGGAGTCAGAGGCAGATTGATCTCTGTGAGTTTGAGGCCAGCCTGGTCTACAAAGCAGTTCCAGGACAGTCAAACTAAATAGAGAAACCATATTTTGAACCCTCACAGGCACCAGAAAATACTTTGTAATAAGCCTAATTAAAGAGTTAAAAGACTTCTACCCATGAATGCTTTAAAATGTCAGAGGGAGGAATTAAGGAAGAATCTAAAAGATGGAATGATTTCACATTCATATGGGTTAGAAGCATTAATGCTTTGAAAATGAGCATTTGGGCTGCAAAGATGGCTCAGCGGTTAAGAGTACTGACTGCTCTTCTGAATGTCCTGAATTCAAATCCCAGCAACCACATGGTGGCTCACAACCATCTGTTGCCCTCTTCTGGTGTGTCTAAAGAGAGCTACAGTGTACTCATATATAATAAATAAACAAATCTTTAAAAAAAAGAAAGAAAAAGAAAATGAGCATTCTACAAAAAGCAATTTACGAATTCAATGCAATCATAATAAAATTACCTATGCCATTCTTTCTAGAGTTATAAAAAAAAACCCTTCAAATTAAAGTGGAAGTACAAAAGATCACAAAGCAAAAAAAGAAAATATAAAAATCCCGAGGAATAGTACTGAGGATATTACTGTACTCAGTCTCAAGTTACACTATAGATCTATGATGTATGCAGATGGCTGGCTGTGGAGGTCAGTGAGTATTGAATATCCTGGAACTGAAATTACAGATCATTGTGAGCGTTCTGAAATGGTTGTTGATTACTGAACTTGGCTACTCTGTATGAGCAATGTCAACAAAGCCATATCCAAGCCTCTTTTCTAGTAATTATTGTTTTTGTTATTTTTACTCTTTCAGTAAATAGCTAGATCATTTATTTAGGACCATTCTTCATTTTAAGTGTAGGCATAAGTTGGAAGTATGATGAGAATATTTCCGACTTAATACCACTCTTGTGGTATATTATGTTTTTACACATTTTTTTCTATTTGTCTCTTTTCTTAATTCTCAAAAATTTCCACATTATATTTATTTTTAAAATGTGTTTTAATTTACACAAATCTATAAGTGTTCTATTTTCTATTGTTAATCTTATTTCTGCTTTGATCAGGAAAATATATTGGTATTAAAACTAAATGTGGTGAGTCCATATTGAATTTGTATACAGAAAAATTAAGTATACAACAGGCAAGGAGAGCAAATCGTGGTAAATGTAACTTTTATTTGACTGATGTAATTGTTTTCTCAGAGGCTCACTGCTGAATAAGTTCACCTTTTCCATTTCTTTCTGAACTCTGGCTGGCTGGTTCAAGTGCATTGTTGTAGTTAAAACATCTTTTCAAGCTGACTGAATCAATCTGACTTATCTCAGATTCTCACTGAATTTCTTTGCTTGGCTTCAAACTAACTCTGGGATATCTGTTCTGATCTTCTGGTCCCTTTTCATTATCTGGCCCATTATGTTTTCACCTGTAAAATTGTTCCAGTAAAATTGCTGCCCCCCCCCCTCCTCCTCCTCCTCCTCCTCCTCCTCCTCCTCCTCCTCCTCTTCCTCCTCCTCCTCCTTCTCCTTTTCTTCTTCATTCTCTCCCCCCTCCCTCCCTCCCTCCCTCCCTCCCTCCCTCCCTCCCTCAGTCCCTCCCTCCCTCCCTCTCTCCCTCTGCTTTCTCTCTTAAGTCATCTTTCTTTCCTGCATTGTTCTTGTGTGAATTGCGCATATACTTTCTCTCACTCATTCTGTCAAATCTTTCTGATTCATCACTTTGTTCCTCAATTAGAAGTCACTTTCAATCACAGTTGCTTCCTTCTACAAACTAAATTTACCTACATTGTTTGGTATTAAAGTTGTGTGCTTCAGGTGTGTCTGCATTCTACCTTAATCATGCAGACCTAGAAGGCCTTTAGATGTGATCCTTTGCCAGAACATCCATGTTGCTGGATTAAAATTCCTCTACAGAAAACATTTTTCAAAGCAATTTTTTCATAGGACAAAATCGCTGGGACTTTATACAGATGTTCTATACATCTACATACAGGAGAAAAACCACTCCTAAAAAATATCAATCAATAAAATGTAACTATGAAACTTTGGAATATAGACTTCAAACATATTATGTTTTATATAAAAATACTCCCATAATTCAGTGTCATATACAATGAATATATTCCAATTTAAATTATCATTAAAAAACACATTACAATACAAAATTTATTCTTATATAATAATAATGTATTGATAAATAGAGACTTAGAGACTACTTCTGGAAACAAACGATCAAAGTACATATTCAGTGTAAGGTTGTATAGTACATATCTTAAAAGATTAAAATGATGGACAGGAATGCATCAGTGTATGCTCAGGTTGAATCATAAAATTCATGTGAAAATAAAGGATAAACTACTTTGAAGGTACGATGACATAGGAGTCTGTTCATAATGTCCGTGTTATCTGCTTCATTTAGTGGAAGCAGTATGATTTTTGCCTCAAGTTATTCAGACTTGTGTCTAAGCTGAAATCAGTGCTGAAAATATTACAAAGTTTATTCTGCTTCTTTTGAATAGAATGATGTATGTCTGTCTATTGCAATCATTTGTTATTTATAGTTTACAAATCTGCAGTGTCCTTATAGATTTTATCCTTGAGAGTTCAATTATTGAAAAATTTCCTTAATGGTATTGGAATTTCAGTTGTAGTATTGATGAACTCATCACCTTTTCTTTTCCAAGAAAATGTTGGTTTCACTGTTTTGAAGAACAACTTATTATATTTATATTTGGAATTTTTGTCACTTTCAAAATATGACATTTTATATAATATGTGGATACTTTTATAGAATATCTTTTATTTGAACATGTTGTGTTTGCTCCTGGTGCTTCTAAAATTCTCACTTTGTATTTGACTATTTGTTTTATTTATTTATTAATTTTGTTTGGATGCTTATATAAAAATGTACATAGTGAAATGTTTTTTTATTCGATATAATTTTTTATTTACATTTCAAATGATTTCTGCTTTTCTAGCCCCCCACTCCCCGAAAGTCCTGTAAGCCCCCTTCTCTCCCCCTGTCCTCCCACCCATCCCTTCCCACTTCCCCGTTCTGGTTTTGCCGAATACTGCTTCACTGAGTCTTTCCAGAACAAGGGGCCACTCCTCCTTTCTTCTTGTACCTCATTTAATGTGTGGATTATGTTTTGGGTATTCCAGTTTTCTAGGTTAATATCCACTTATTAGTGAGTGCATACCATGATTCACCTTTTGAGTCTGGCTTACCTCATTTGGTATGATGTTCTCTAGCTCCATCCATTTGCCTAAGAATTTCATGAATTCATTGTTTCTAATGGCTGAATAGTACTCCATTGTGTAGATATACCACATTTTTTGCATCCACTCTTCTGTTGAGGGATACCTGGGTTCTTTCCAGCATCTGGCAATTTTAAATAGGGCTGCTATGAACATAGTAGAGCATGTATCCTTATTACATGGTGGGGAATCCTCTGGGTATATGCCCAGGAATGGTATAGCAGTATCTTCTGGAAGTGAGGTGCCCAGTTTTCGTTTTATAGTTATGAAAATTAACATGCATAGCTTACACATTGATGTCGTTTTTCCTTGTTGTTAGAGTACCTGTATCTCCTCTCTTAGTAAGTATCTAGAACATAGCATGATATTATTAAATGAAGTTATAAAGTTGTACATCGTATATTATTCACTCTATAATACTGAAGGCTTTCTAACCCCTAGGCATTTTATTTAAACAGACATATAACTGTGGTATAAAAATACCAAACCATACACTCAAAGAGACAGGAGAAATTTTTATTTTTATAGAGGCTGAAATCTCTAATTAATGCTCTGAAGGGACCTAGAAAAACTACAAAGTTCTTGAAGATATAGGCCAGATAACAGGTGGCTTTTGAGTTCCATAATCACTAAAGAATTTCCCATTGTAGGTAGAAATGTTTACAGGAACAGGATCATAGAAATAACAATTCTGCAGGTACATACTTGTCAGGTAGAGATAAAAGCTTTTGTCCTTGCTAATAAAACCATGTAAACTTGAGTTAACAGTACAAACACTGGTGAATGGCAATAAAGAATTCCTTTTGTAACAAGAATGATCTACAGCATAACTTGTCTAGAGAGCTGACACTTTTTTTCCTCCATACAGTGTCTGGCAAGTGCTTGGATTTTTAATATATTCTTTGTTTCTTTCCTTGTTTCTTTATTTTTTCATACCCTATATTATTTGGGGGTTCTTTTTTTATTAAACAAATATAATTTATTTTAAAATAAACCACTCAGTATTGACATTTTTAAGTCATCAAAATAATCTATAATAGTTTAATGCCTCTTAAATATACATGATATCTTCTGAAGCTGAAAGTAATATGCACCCAACCAGTTTTTTAAAATCTATTTGGAATATTAAACATGATAGAAGTAGAAAAAAACTCTTTTATGAAGTCCTCTAAGAAAGGAAATTGTGACAAGTTCCTGATTAGATAGAAATCATTCCATCTCCCACGGAGAATACACAGCTTAACTATGGCTTCCTAGAATGAATTGCATAGTGTTCCTTCTGTTTCTATTTTATGGAATAACTTAAAGAGTATTGGTATTAGGTCTTCATTGAAGGTCTGATAGAATTCTGCACTAAACCCATCTGGTCCTGGGCTTTTCTTGGTTGGGAGACTTTTAATGACTGCTTCTATTTCTTTAAGGATTATGGGTCTGTTTAGATGGTTTATCTGATCCTGATTTAACTTTGATATTTGGAATATGTCTAGAAAATGTCCACTTCACCCAGATTTTCCAGTTATGTTGAGTATAGGCTTTTACAGTAGGATCTGATTTATTTTTTAATTTCCTTACTTTCTATTGTTGTATCTCCATTTTCATTTCTGATTTGATTAATTTTGATACTGTCTCTTTGCCCTCTAGTTAATCTGGCTAAGGGTTTATCTGTTTTGTTGATTTACTCCAAGAACCAGCTCCTGGTTTTATTGATTCTTTGTATAGTTCTTTTTGTTTCTACTTCATTAATTTCAGCCCCGAGTTTGATTATTTCTTGCTGTCTAGTCCTCTTGGGTGTATTTAATTCCTTTAGTTCTAGATCTTTCAGGTGTTCTGTTAAACTGCTAGTGTATGCTCTCTCTAGGTTCTTTTTGTAAGCATTCAGAGATTGTGTTCCATAAGTTTGGGTATGTTGCGCCTTCATTTTCATTAAATTCTAAGGTCTTTAATATCTTTCTTTTTTTCTTCCTTGACAAAGTTATCATTGAGTAGGATATTGTTCAGTTTCCATGTGTATATGGGCTCTCTCTTGGTTTTGTTGCTATTGAAGACCAGTCTTATTCCATGGTGATATGACAGGATTCATGGGATTATTTCAATCTTCATGTGTCTGTTGAGGCCTATTTTGTGACCAATTATGAGGTCAGTTTTGGAGAAGATGCCATGAGGTTCTGAGAAGAAAGTATATTCTTTTGTTTTAGGATGAAATGTTCTTTTGATATCTGTTAAAAACCATTTGGTCCATAACTTCTGTTAGTTTCAGTGTGTCTCTGTTTGGTATTACCATGATTTGTCCATTGATGTAAGTGGGGTTTTGAAGTCTCCTACTATTATTGTATATAGTGAATTATGTGTTTTGAGCTCTAGTAAAATTTCTTTTATGAATGTGGGTGCCCTTGCATAATGTTCATAATTCAGAGTTCATCTTGCTAGATTTTTTTCTTTGATGAATACAAAGTGTCCTTGCTCATCCCTTTTAATAACTTTTGCTTGAAAGTTGATTTTATTTGATATTAGAATGGCTATTCCAGCTTCTTTCTTGGGAACATCTTCTTGGAAAATTGTCTTCCAGCACTGACTCTAAGGTAGTATCTGCCTTTGACACTGAGGTCTATTTCCTGTATGCAGCAACATGCTGGGTCCTGTTTATATATTCAGTCTGTTATTCTATGTCTTTTTATTGGGGAATTGAGACCATCGATGTTAAGAGATATTTAGGAATAGTGATTATTGCTTCTTGTTATTTTTGATTTTTTTTAAATATTTGTGTGGCTATTTTCTTTTGACTTTGTTGAAAGAAGATTACTTTCTTGATTTTTCTAGGGTGTAGTTTCCCTCTTAGCATTGGAGTTTTCCATCTATTATCCTTTATAGGACTGGATTTGTAGAAAGATATTAGGTAAATTTGGTTTTGTGATGGAGTATCTTGGTTTTTCCATCTATGGTAATTGAGAGTTTTGCCGGGTGTTAGCCTAAGCTTGTATTTGTGCTCTCTTAGGGTCTGTATGACATCTGTCCAGGATCTTCTGTCTTTCATAGTCTTTGCTCAGAAGTCTGGTGTAATTCTGATAGTTCTGATTTTATATGTTACTTGACCTTTTTCCCTTACTGCTTTTAATATTCTTTTTAGTTTTGTACATTTGGTGTTTTGAGTATTATGTGATAGGAGGTATTTCTTTTTTTTTTTTTTTGGTATAATCTATTTGGAGTTCTGTAGGCCTCTTGAATGTTTATGGGCATCTCTTTCTTTAGGTTAGAAACGGTTTCTTTAATTTTGCTGAAGATATTTATTGGCCCTTTAAGTTGGGAATCTTCATTCTCTTCTATATCTATTATCCTTAGGTTTGGTCTTCTCATTGTGTCCTGGATTCCCTAGATGTTTTAGGTTTGGAGCTTTTTGCATTTTGCATTTTATTTGACTGTTGTATTAATGTTTTCTCTGGTATCTTCTGCACCTGAGATTATCTCTTCTATCTCTTGTATTCTGTTGGTGATGCTTACATCTGTGATTACTGATCTCTTTTTCAGGTTTTCTTTTTTTCTTGTTTTTTGGAATATATTCTTCATTTATTTCAAATGTTATATCCTTTCAATGTTGCCCCCTCCCAGAAAACCCCCAACCTCCCACACCCTGCCTCCAAGAAGATGCCCCTCCCCCTTGTTCTGGAAAGACTCAGTGAAGCAGTATTCGGCAAAACCAGAATGGGGAAGTGGAAAGGGGTGGGTGGGAGGACAGGGGGAGAGAAGGGGGCTTACTGGACTTTTGGGGAGTGGGGGGCTAGAAAAGGGGAAATCATTTGAAATGTAAATAAAAATATATCGAATTAAAAAAAAGGAAAAAAAAAAAAGAAGATGCCCCTCTGCCCAACCCATTCCCACCTACTGCCCCTTGATTTCCCCATGTTGGTGCATCTATGGAGTCTTCATAGGACCAAAGACCTCTCCTCCCACAGATGCCAGGCAAGGCATTCTTCTGCCATAATTATGTCTGGAACCATGTGTACCCCTTGGTTGATGGCTTAGTCCCTGAGAGTTGTAGGGGTCTGGTTGGCCAAAATCATCATTCTTTCCATGAGGATGAAAACCCCTTCAGCTCCTCTAGTCCTCCTTCCAACTTCTACACTGAGAACCCTTAGCTCAGTCCAATGGTTGGCTGCTAGCATCTGCCTCTGTATCTGTAAGGTTCTGGCAGGGCCCCTCAGGAGACAGTCATAACAGTCTCCTTTAGGCAAGTACTTCTTCGCATCCATGATAATGTCAGGGTTTGATGACCTGTTTTTAGGATGAATATCCAGATAGGACAGTCTCTGGATGGCCTTTCCTTCAGTCTCTTCCCCACATTTTGTCTCCATCATTATTCCTGTGAGCATTTTGTTCCCTTTCTCAGAAAAACCAAAGCTCCCAAACTTTGGTCTTCCTTCTTTTTGAGTTTCATGTGGTCTGTCTGTGAATTGTATCTTGTTTATTCTGAGCTGATATTTGGGCTAATATCCACTTATCAATGGGTGTATACCATATGTGTTCTTTTTGTGATTGGGTTACCTTACTCAGGATGACACTTTCTAGTTCCATCTTCAGGGTTGTCTTTCTTTTTGATGTTTTTATTGCTTCTATTTCCATTTTTAGATACTGGTTGGTTTTGTTCAATTCCTTCACCTGTTTGGTTGTTTTCCTGTAATACTTTAAGAGATTTTTGTGTTTCCCCTTTACAGGCTTCTAGGTATTTAACTGTGTTCTCCTTATTGCTTTAAGGGAGTTGTTTATATCCTTCTTAATGTCCTTTATCATCATTATGAGATGTGATTTTTAAATCAGAGTCTTGCTTTTCTGGTATGTTAGGTATCCAGAGTTCTCCAGTTGGTGGGAGAACTGGGTTCTGATGATGCCAAACAGCTTTGCTTTTTGTTGTTTACGTTCTTACCCTTGCCTCTGGACATCTGGTTATCTCTGATGTTATCTGGTCTTGTTGTCTCTGACTGTGATCTGTCCCTCCTGTGAGCCTGATTATCAGCACTCCTAGAAGATCAGTTCTCACCAAGAGGAATTATGATATGGAGAGCTGTGGCAAAGGGTCAGCTTAGGGCACAGATGGAAACTGGAAGGATCCTGTCCCAGTCCCCAACATGGTTCCTGTGTCCTGAGTGTTCTGGGCAGGTCCCCATTTGGCCTGGAATTTGAGCAGAAATGATGGTCTCACCTGTGTTCTCAGATGTGACAGTACTCCTGGGTGTCTTACTCTCTCTTGGTGGGATCTAGGTAAGGAGAGATGTGGAACAGGATCAGCTCTAGGCACAGATGAAAACAGGAAGGATCCCATCCTAGAGTCTTCCTCAGTTCCTGTGTCCTGAGGGTTCTGGGCAGGTCCCTTGGAGCACAAGTGGTGATCCTACCTATGCTCACAGGTGTGTCAGCATTCCTGGGAGACCTGCTCTCTCCAGGCAGCCATCAATTTCTTAAGACACATCCAAATGTTTCAAAATTCAGGTATTATTAATACATGTCTTGATTTATCACATTAATAGAAACATAGCATTTAGTATGTTTTCCTTTTATTGGATATTTTCTTTATTTAAATTTCAAATGTTATATCCTATCCAGGTCTTCCAGCTGGAAACCCCCCATCCCATCCCCCTCCCCTGTCCCTATGAGGGTGTTCCTCCACCTGTCCACCCACTACTGCCTTCCAGCCCTGGCATTACCCTATACTGGGGCATTGAACCCCCTCAGGCCCAAGGGACATTCCTCCCACTGATGTCCAACAAGTACATCCTCTGGCCATGTTTTCCCACATCTGTACTATTTAGATGGTGATCCAGGCCCCGGGAGCTCGGGGATTCAAGCCAGTTGACACTGCTATTCCCACCATGGGGCTGCAATCTTCAGTTCCATCAGGCCCTTTTCCAACTACTTCACTGGGGACCCTGCACACAGTCCAATGGCTGGTTTCAAGCACCTATCTCTGTATTTGTCAGGCTCTGTCAGAGCCTTCCAGGAGGCAAGTATATCAGGCTCCTGTCAGCAAGCACTTCCTAGCATTTGGCTACTGTATATTCAATGGATCCCCAGGTAGAACACTCTCAGTAGGACTTTTCCTTCAGTCTCTGCTTCACACTTTGTTTCCGTATTTCCTCATGTGAATATTTTGTTGCCCCTTCTAAGAATCACTGAAGCACCCACATTTTGGTGTTCCTTCTTGAGCTTCATATGGTCTGTGAGTTGCTACTTGAGTATTTTGAACTTTTAGGCTAATATCCACTTATCAGTGAGTGCATACTATGTGTGTGCTTTTGTAATTGGGTTACCTCACTCAGGATATTTTCTAGTTCTATACATTTCCTGGTGAATTTCATGAAATTATTGTTTTTAATAGCTAGGTAGTATTCCATTGTGTAAATATACCATATTTTCTGTATCCATTTCTCTGTTGAGGGACATCTGGTTGTTTCCAGCTTCTGGCTATTATGACTATGTCTTCTATAAACATAGTGGAACATGTGTCCTTATTGCATGTTGAAGCATCTTCTGAGAATATGCCCAAGAATGGTATAGCTATGTTCTCAGGAAATATTATATCCAATTTTCTGTGGAACCACCAGACTGATTTCCAGAGTGGTTTTTACCAGCTTACAATCCCACCAACAATGGAGGAGTGTTCTTCTTTCTCCACATCCTTGCTAGCATCTGTTGTCAACTGAGTTTTTTATCTTAGCCATTCTGAATGGTGTGAGATAGAATCTCAGTATCCTTTTGATTTGCATTTACCTGATGACTAAGAATGTTGAACATTTCTTTAGGTGCTTCTCTGACATTTGAGATTCCTCAGTAGAAAATTCTCTGTTTAGCCCTGTCCCCCATGTTCTGATAGGGTTATTTGGTTCTCTGGAGTCTAACATCTTGCATTCGTTGTATATATTGGATATTAACCCTCTATCAGATATAGGATTGGTAAAGATCTTTTGTCAATATGTTGGCTGTCACTTTGTCCTATTGAAAGTGTCCTTTTCCTTACAGAAGCTTTGCAATTTTATGATGTCACATTTGTTGATTTTTTATCTTAAAGCATAAGCCATTGTTCTTTTCATGAAATTTTCCCTTGTGCCCAAGTGTTCAAGGTTTTTCCCTACTGTTTCTTCTATTACGTTCAGTGTATCTGGTTTTAGGTGGAGGTCCTTGATCCACTTAGACTTGAGCTTTGTACAAGGAGAAAAAAATGGTTCAATTTACATTCTTCTACATATGGACTGCTAGTTGAACCAGAACCCTTTGTTTAAAATGCTGTATCTTAAGAGAACCATACAAAAAATCAACAATACCAGGAGCTGGTTCTTTGAGAAAATCAACAAGATAGATAAACCCTTAGCCAGAATGACCAAAGGGCACAGAAAAAGTATCCAAATTAACAAACTTAGAAACGAAAAGGGAGATATAACAACGGAAACTGAGGAAATCCAAAAAATCATCAGATCCTACTACAAGAGCCTATACTCAACACAACTGGAGAATCTGGAGGAAATGGACAATTTCCTTGACAGATACCAAATACCAAAATTAAATCAGGACCAACTAGACCATCTAAACAGTCCCATAATGCCTAAAGAAATAGAAGGAGTCATAGAAAGTCTTCCAACCAAAAAAAGCACAGGACCAGATGGCTTCAGTGCAGAATTCTACCAGACCTTCAAAGAAGAGTTAACACCAATACTCTTCAAACTATTCCACAAAATAGAAACAGAAGGAACACTACCCAATTCCTTCTACGAAGCCACAATTACGCTGATACCAAAGCCACACAAAGATCCAACAAAGAAAGAGAACTTCAGACCAATTTCCCTTATGAACATCGATGCAAAAATACTCAATAAAATTCTTGCCAACCGAATCCAAGAACACATCAAAACGATCATCCACCATGATCAAGTAGGCTTTATCCTGGGAATGCAGGGTTGGTTCAATATACAGAAATCCATCAATACAATCCACTACATAAACAAACTCAAAGAACAAAACCACATGGTCATTTCATTGGATGCTGAAAAAGCATTTGACAAAATTCAGCATCCCTTCATGCTTAAAGTCTTGGAGAGAACAGGAATTCAAGGCCCATACCTAAACATAGTAAAAGCAATATACAGCAAACCGGTAGCCAGCATCAAACTAAATGGAGAGAAACTGGAAGCAATCCCACTGAAATCAGGGACCAGACAAGGCTGCCCCCTTTCTCCTTATCTTTTCAATATTGTACTTGAGGTACTAGCTCGGGCAATTCGACAACATAAGGAGATCAAAGGGATACAAATTGGAAAGGAAGAAGTCAAACTATCATTATTTGCAGACGACATGATCGTCTACCTAAGTGACCCAAAGAACTCCACTAGAGAGCTCCTACAGCTGATAAACAACTTCAGCAAAGTGGCAGGTTATAAAATCAACTCAAGCAAATCAGTGGCCTTCCTATACTCAAAGGATAAGCAGGCTGAGAAAGAAATTAGGGAAATGACCCCCTTCACAATAGCCACAAACAGTATAAAGTATCTTGGGGTGACTCTTACCAAACATGTGAAAGATCTGTATGACAAGAACTTCAAGACTCTGAAGAAGGAAATGGAAGAAGACCTCAAAAAATGGGAAAACCTCCCATGCTCATGGATCGGTAGAATCAATATAGTTAAAATGGCCATTTTGCCTAAAGCACTATACAGATTCAATGCAATACCCATCAAAATCCCAACTCAATTCTTCACAGAGTTAGAAAGAGCAATTATCAAATTCATCTGGAACAACAAAAAACCCAGGATAGCTAAAACTATTCTCAGCAACAAAAGAAAATCTGGGGGAATCAGTATCCCTGACCTCAAGCAATACTACAGAGCAATAGTGTTAAAAACTGCATGGTATTGGTACAGTGACAGGCAGGAGGATCAATGGAACAGGATTGAAGATCCAGAAATGAACCCACACACCTATGGCCACTTGATCCTCGACAAAGAGGCTGAAACCATCCAATGGAAAAAAGATAGCCTTTTCAACAAATGGTGCTGGTTCAACTGGAGGTCAGCATGCAGAAGAATGCGAATTGATCCATCCTTGTCTCCTTGTACTAAGCTCAAATCCAAATGGATCAAGGACCTCCACATAAAGCCAGACACTCTGAAGCTAATAGAAAAGAAATTGGGGAAGACCCTTGAGGACATCGGTACAGGGAGAAAGTTTCTGAACAGAACACCAATAGCGTATGCTCTAAGAGCAAGAATTGACAAATGGGACCTCATAAAATTACAAAGTTTCTGTAAGGCAAAGGACACCATCAAGAGGACAAATCGGCAACCAACAAATTGGGAAAAGATCTTCACCAATCCTACATCAGATAGAGGGCTAATATCCAATATATATAAAGAACTCAAGAAGTTAGACTCCAGAAAACCAAACAACCCTATTAAAAAATGGGGTACAGAGTTAAACAAAGAATTCTCACCTGAAGAACTTCGGATGGCGGAGAAACATCTTAAAAAATGCTCAACTTCATTAGTCATTAGGGAAATGCAAATCAAAACAACCCTAAGATTTCATCTTACACCAGTCAGAATGGCTAAGATTAAAAATTCAGGAGACAGCAGGTGTTGGAGAGGGTGTGGAGAAAGAGGAACACTCCTCCACTGCTGGTGGGGTTGCAAATTGGTACAACCACTCTGGAAATCAGTCTGGCGGTTCCTCCGAAAACTGGGTACCTTACTTCCAGAAGATCCTGCTATACCACTCCTGGGCATATACCCAGAAGACTCCCCACCATGTAATAAGGATACATGTTCTACTATGTTCATAGTAGCCCTATTTGTAATTGCCAGATGCTGGAAAGAACCCAGGTATCCCTCAACAGAAGAGTGGATGCAAAAAATGTGGTATATCTACACAATGGAGTACTATTCAGCCATTAGAAACAATGAATTTATGAAATTCTTAGGCAAATGGATGGAGCTAGAGAATATCATACTAAGTGAGATAACCCAGACTCAAAAGGTGAATCATGGTATGCACTCACTAATAAGTGGATATTAACCTAGAAAACTGGAATACCCAAAACATAATCCACACATCAAATGAGGTACAAGAAGAAAGGAGGAGTGGCCCCTGGTTCTGGAAAGACTCAGTGAAACAGTATTCAGCAAAACCAGAACGGGGAAGTGGGAAGGGGTGGGTGGGAGGACAGGGGAAGAGAAGGGGGTTTGCGGGACTTTCGGGGAGTGGGGGGGCTAGAAAAGGGGAAATCTGCATGCTGACCTCCAGTTGAACCAGCACCATTTGTTGAAAAGGCTATCTTTTTTCCATTGGATGTTTTCAGCCTCTTTGTCGAAGATCAAGTGGCCATAGGTGTGTGGGTTCATTTCTGGATCTTCAATCCTGTTCCATTGATCCTCCTGTCTGTCACTGTACCAATACCATGCAGTTTTTAACACTATTGCTCTGTAGTATTGCTTGAGGTCAGGGATACTGATTCCCCCAGATTTTCTTTTGTTGCTGAGAATAGTTTTAGCTATCCTGGGTTTTTTGTTGTTCCAGATGAATTTGATAATTGCTCTTTCTAACTCTGTGAAGAATTGAGTTGGGATTTTGATGGGTATTGCATTGAATCTGTATAGTGCTTTAGGTCAGCATGCAGAAGAATGCGAATTGATCCATCCTTGTCTCCTTGTACTAAACTCAAATCCAAATGGATCAAGGACCTCCACATAAAGCCAGGCACTCTGAAGCTAATAGAAAAGAAACTGGGGAAGACCCTTGAGGACATCGGTACAGGGAGAAAGTTTCTGAACAGAACACCAATAGCGTATGCTCTAAGAGCAAGAATTGACAAATGGGACCTCATAAAATTACAAAGTTTCTGTAGGGCAAAGGACACCATCAAGAGGACAAATCGGCAACCAACAAATTGGGAAAAGATCTTCACCAATCCTACATCAGATAGAGGGCTAATATCCAATATATATAAAGAACTCAAGAAGTTAGACTCCAGAAAACCAAACAACCCTATTAAAAAATGGGGTATAGAGTTAAACAAAGAATTCTCACCTGAAGAACTTCGGATGGCGGAGAAACATCTTAAAAAATGCTCAACTTCATTAGTCATTAGGGAAATGCAAATCAAAACAACACTAAGATTTCATCTTACACCAGTCACAATGGCTAAGATTAAAAATTCAGGAGACAGCAGGTGTTGGAGAGGGTGTGGAGAAAGAGGAACACTCCTCCACTGCTGGTGGGGTTGCAAATTGGTACAACCACTCTGGAAATCAGTCTGGCGGTTCCTCCGAAAACTGGGCACCTCACTTCCAGAAGATCCTGCTATACCACTCCTGGGCATATACCCAGAAGACTCCCCACCATGTAATAAGGATACATGCTCTACTATGTTCATAGCAGCCCTATTTGTAATTGCCAGATGCTGGAAAGAACCCAGGTATCCCTCAACAGAAGAGTGGATACAAAAAATGTGGTATATCTACACAATGGAATACTATTCAGCCATTAGAAACAATGAATTCATGAAATTCTTAGGCAAATGGATGGAGCTAGAGAATATCATACTAAGTGAGGTAACCCAGACTCAAAAGGTGAATCATGGTATGCACTCACTAATAAGTGGATATTAACCTAGAAAACTGGAATACCCAAAACATAATCCACACATCAAATGATGAGGTACAAGAAGAAAGGTGGAGTGGCCCCTGGTTCTGGAAAGACTCAGTGAAACAGTATTCAGCAAAACCAGAACGGGGAAGTGGGAAGGGGTGGGTGGGAGGACAGGGGAAGAGAAGGGGGCTTGCGGGACTTTCGGGGAGTGGGGGGGCTAGAAAAGGGGAAATCATTTGAAATGTAAATAAATTATATTGAATAAAAAAAAGTGAAAAAAATCGCAATACCCAATAAAATGTTTGGTATCAGAAAAAAAAAAAGAAAAAAAGAAAAGGGGAAATCATTTGAAATGTAAATAAATTATATCGAATAAAAAAAAATAAAATAAAATGCTGTATCTTTCCACTGGATGTTTTTAGCTCCTTTGTCAAATATCAAGTGACCATAGGTGTGTGAATACATTTCTTGGTCTTCAATCCTATTCCATCTCCTGCCTGTCACTGTACCAATACTATGCGATTTTTATCACTATTGCTCTATTTAGGTGTGTGAATTCATTTCTTGGTCTTCAATTCTATTCCATCTACCTGCCTGTCACTGTACCAAGACTATGCAATTTTTAGTGCTATTGCTCTATTGTACAGCTTGAGGTCAGGGATGGTGATTCCTCTAGAAGTTCTTTTATTGTTGAGAATAATTTTCGCTATCCTGAGTTTTTTTTTTTTTTTTAATTCCAAATGAATTTGAGAATTGTGTTTTCTAACTATATGGTGAATTGATTTGGAATTTTGATGGGGATTGTATTAAATCTTTACATTGCTTTTGACAATATGGTCATTTTTACTATATTAATCCAGCCAATTCACGATTATGGGAGATGTTTCCATCTTCTGAGGACTTCTTCAATTTCTTTCTTCAGAGACTTGAAGTTCTTGTCATATAGATCTTTCATTTGCATTGTTAGAATCACACAAGGATTTTTTTATTGTTTGTGACTATTGTGAAAGGTATTATTTTCTTAATTTCTTTCTCAGTACGTTTATCCTTTGTGTATAGAAAGACTCCTGGTTTGCTTGAGTTGGTTTTATATCCAGTCACTTTGCTGAAGTTGTATGCCAGGTTTAGGATTTCTCTGGTGGAATTTTTGGCCTCACTGAATTATATTATCATATCATCTGCAAATAGTGCTATTTTGATTTCTTCCTTTCCAATTTGTATCCCTTTGACCTCCTTTTATTTTCTTTTTGCTCTAGCTAGAACTTCAAGTACAATATTGAATAGCTAGGGAGAGGTTGGGCAGCTTTGTTCAGTCCCTGAGAAACATAGCCTTTATTTATTATTGCATATATGTGTAGTCCCTGACCCATTCACTGATGTTAACTAGAGTTGCTTGTTTGAGCTTGGATAGGGAACTATTCCAGCAGAAATTTAAGCAGGGACTCAGAGAAGAAATCTTAGCAGGATCTACTTGCTGGCTTATTCTCTGGCTCCCACTTATTGAGCTTTTATATGTAGACCAGGACTACCTGCCTACTTATGGTACCACTCACAGTGGGCTATATCTTCTTATATCAACTAATACCAAGGCAAGCCCCTTGCAAACACGACTACAGGCCTAATTGATCTAAACAGTTCCTCAATTGAGAGTTTCTATTCAGATGACATTAGGCTGTGTCAAGTTGTTATTTAAAGCTAATTGGTTGATTGTGACCTGATAATTTTAGCCAAATAAACCCCTGCCTACTCAATTTGCTTTTAATCAATAAACTTTTTTACCTCAGAAATAGGATGAAACTCTAACAAATGTTTTTTTTAATGATTTTCCAACTGATCTTGGGGCCTAGTCCATGAAAAGAAACAGTATCTGGTACTATAAACCTGCTAACAATCCTAGGGCAAGAGATATTATGGCTCCTAATAAAAACCTGTTGTTTTGGTAATTGGCCACTGGCAAGTTTCCTATATTTTAGCAAATAGTTGCCTACCCAAGTTCATACAAGTAGCACTAGTTAAACTCAGTGAGTGGGTCAAGGGGAAAAAGTGGTGAAACAGGAAGACAATAAAAGAGACCAATTGGGAAGGGAAATGTAACAAGTACATTGCATCTATTTATGATACTTTCAAAAATGAATATACTTTAAGAATGGTGCGAATTATTTTAATGTTATTAAGGGGAAAGTGTCTGTATATATTTTTCCACTGCAAAATAACACTTTACTAAGTTTTAGAAGCAGAAAATATGGTGCAGGAGGCGAATTTTAGCTTCACTGTTATCTGGTAGATTATCCTGGCAAATCAATTTCTCTGAATTTAAATTTCCTTCCTTGTAAAATGCTCAGTCACAGAAGTTATTGACACTGCTTTGTCATCTTTTGAATGAGACTGTTAATGTGTACTGAATTTCCAAAAGACAAAACAGTCACTGAGTCTCTCATAGATCCTATACCCTAAGCATTAGGCTATACTTCAAAGCCTATGTCAAGCGCCAGGTAGAAATCTAAATGAAATGAAAACAACTGCATTTATCAGATGTAAATAATCAGTAAATGTTAGGAACTATGTTCCTACAAGTTCTCCTGCTATATCAATGTGTCTTTTCTCTGTGCTTATACCTGTTCAAATCTCTTTCATATAATATTGAGATGTGCCTTAGACTTAGTTATGACTAGCTTAATTCTAAGGTGCTAGATGAAAATCTAGGACCCTGTAATTGAAAACTTATGTTCTTGATGAAAATGTTCTTGCTATAAATCATGAAAACCAGGCAGGCTGCAAGATACTAGCAGAGCAGGAGTTATGCCTGTGTTTGTTAAATTTCTACCTGGAGCTTGATATCGGCTTCAAAGTACAGTCTAATGCTTAGGGTATAGGATTTGTGAAGGGAGATGCTGATAACTTCATTGACTCTTTGGCCTTTGACATATAAGTAAGCATTTTAAGTCTCATTCTAAAGGCAAAACATGAGAACTTTATATCCATCTGCATATTTTCAGTCACACCCCTTTGCACACACCCACACAAGGTATCAGGTTTAGCAGTTGATACAACTGTTTAAAATTGATCTTTTATTAGTATTACTATAAAGTTTACTTATTCATAAAGACCCATTTGATTAACCAAATACAAACATATTAACATCACTGTGTGCTTTGAAACAGGCTCCTTATTTCTTTATATTCTGACTCTATCATCAGTGTAATCATTAATAATAGTGTTCAGTACCAGTGCTAGAAAATAGTTGTTAAGTAATTTGTTCTTAAGTGATAGGTGGCACAGAGTCTTCTTTGCATTATTCTAGGTCTCTTGGCTTTATAATGGGCTATACTCTGCACTCATAATTATCAGTGGTTCTATATGGTGGAAGATTTGAACCAATTGTCTTACTTTTTCAGCTTATAGACTTGCTAATTGGCTGAGCAGTGAACTTTGGTTGCTATATATAAAACACTGGCATAAATAGGAAATAACCTCACTTCTTTGGCTTTGAAACAAAAATCCTTGGTTCCCGTGTCCTGATGACTCTGGGTGGGTCCCTCTTTGCCAGGAATTTGAGCAGAAGTGGTGGTCTTACCTGTTCTCAAAGGTGTGTAGGCACTCCTGGGAGACCAGCACTTTCCAGGCAGTATTTGGGTGTGGAGCACTGTGGCACAGGATCAGCTCCTGATGCAGACAGACACTGGAAGGATCCTGTGCCAGGCTGCTCCTCAGTTCTTGTGTCCTGAGGGCTCTAGGCCGGTACTTCTGAGCAGTGGTCTTACCTGTGCTCACAGGCATTTCTGCACTCCTGGGAGACCAGCTCTCTCCCAGCATTATTTGGGTATAGAGTACTGTGGAACAGGGTAGCTCTAGACCAGTGCTTGATATTTTTAAGATAAGGGTTAATTAATGGCTTTATCAATCACTGGAATCAGTACAACGAGATAAAACTCTAATTGTCTACTTTCACACAATCTTATAGTTCTAGGCTAGGATTTCTATTAAGATATTGTAACAGAGTAGCAATTTCATTTTGTTAGGTGCATGTATAAGAGCACTATGTATATACTATGCATAGTATGTACAATATATACTGTACATACTTATATTACCTCTTCTCCATTATAATAATTTATTAAGTAAAATGTGATGTTTTAATACATGTATGAATTGTATAATCTAGCAAAACAATAATTCATATAATCAGAATAGGTACAGTAGGTATCATCTCAAGCATTTGTCAGGTTTTTCTTGTGATAAGACATTTAAAATTCTGTCTTGTAATTCATGCTACATTATTTTTGCTATGTTCATTCTATATTGAGATCAACTAAGAAAACATATTCTTTCCAGTCTGCTAGGAATTGAACCCAAGTTCTCTGGAAGAACATCCAGTGCTCACAACAGGTGAACCATTTCTCAGACCCCTTGTCTTTTACTTTCTTGCTAATTTAATTTACCATATTTTTTAGATTATTTCAGGTTTCTGCAAATAACAGAATTTAAGTTTGATGCCATAATCTCCATTTTTGGATATATGACTGTAATCCTAGCTCTTAGGAGATCTAGTATGAAGGCCCAGTAGTTCATGATCAGTTTAGCTACATATCTCAAACAACAAAGAAATAAAAAACTAAAAATGGCAAATTAATGCATACAGAATTTCATCTTGTTTTATGGTTTATATTGATACATTTATATGATACATTTTTATAATGTAATTCTACACACATACACATGCACAGGTACATACAGTATATACCATAATTTCTTCATCCCTCATTCCATTACCAACAACATTATTACAGAACCAGATGAAATAAATATATCTAAATTTTAATGGGCCTAAAAAGGCACTTAAATTGAACAAAATCTTGAGCAAAGAGAGAAAATGTGGATGTGTCAATGTTTTCTGATTATAAATTTCACTGTAAAATAGTGTGACATTGACACAAAATTTGATTCAATAGACTAAGGGGAAAAATAAAAAAGATTGTTATTAAAGTTATTCATAAAACACAGTGAGGTAAAGAGTCTTTTTTTGTTAATGGTTTTGGAAACAGACTGTCAAAATGTATAAAATTGCAAGAAAGATCATAAAATGCTGGCTGTGTAAGTCCACCCTGAAATTATGAATCTCCAGACATAAAAAAATAAAATTAAAAACTACTCATGTGCTCAACTGCCCTCATGAAAGTAGAGGAAATCAAAGAATATCATAGTGATATTTTGTAGAATAAAAGAGAAAAATATATTCTAAAGAAAGTAGGAAAGAAAGAGATGCTCACACCATTCATCTATCTACTGTAAACCACTGTCCGTGGAACAAAATATCTCTCATTTGATTCAGGGAAAATCATTTTAAGCCTTAGACTTGGAAATAAACACTAGGCCAAAAATATTGAAACCCAATACTAGGGAATTCCTTACAAGTTCCAGAGAGTGAACTGAATAAGAAAACCAATACTCAGTAAGCTTAATTAAAATAAATGCAAAACTCACAAAGAAAACTGAATCAATACATATTGAAAGTTTAATTGCCATGACCAAAAGCACTCAATCAAAGGTATAAACAAAAACTGATTCCATAGACTAATGCAAAAAACGTAGTACCTGTCAGTCAAAGGAAGATCAACGTAATAGAAATTTCAAAAGAAGTACATGGCACTTGATAAAATCCAACACTCAGGAAAATAATTCTGGACAAATTAGGTATAGATAGCAAACACTTCAACATACTAAAAGATGTTAGACTTAGGAAAAAAGACCACCAGTATGTCCATCTTTTAATATTGCTCTGTAAGCTTTAGATGAAACTGTCAAAAATAAATTAAAAGCACTTGAATTTTAAAAAGAAACAATCAAATTATTAACATTTCCAGAGACATGACACTATTTTTGGACAATAATTATTCATCATCATTATTATTACTTTGTAGAGCTCAGGATGGAATTCAAAACATTGCATATTTTGTGTATATAACCTAATATTGAATAATACTATCATGACAATATGATAATAGATATATATATTACATTAATTTTTCATCAAATCATTTATATATAAATATGAATTTATACATGTTAGAATATAAAATTGATATGCCTAGTATGGAATGAATACATAAATGAATAACTCTGAACCATCGATAATGCAATGATGTCACCTTAAGAAAAAACATAAAAGTGTTTTCTCTGTGAGTCATTCATTAATTAAGTAAGAGTCCAGATTTGAATTCTCTTCTTTGTAATAACTATGTTTTCTCTCCTTTTTTTGTTGCATCTGTCTGAGTCTATGCCTGCCTAAAGACTGCCTTGTGAATCTGTCCCTGCCTGTATCAACCAGTATACATAAATAATATATTCAACATGTATGGTGAATACTCATTTTAGAAGATTGCTTTAAGCCTCTGTATTTTCTGCTTTCAGCAAATGATACACATGTCTTTGTCCTGATCAGGAGCATGGAGGACCACCTAATTACAGCTATTGTAAAAATTGATTATATAGAATATCCAAGGCAAATAAAGTCATTTGTGACATTGTTCTCTTGAAAGCAGGTAAAATAATCAGGTGCAAATAGGAGAATAACACACTAGCATACCAGTTTTCTTTTTTTTTTCCTTTTTATTAATTAATAAATTTATTTCTTTACACTCCTTACTTTATTCTCCAAACAGTTCATCCTCTGACTCTTCCACATTCTATACCTCCTCCAATGCCCCCTCTCCATGTGGATGTCACCACCCCCTTCAACCCCTCCCCACCTGTCCTCTAAACTACATGGGGCTTCCAGTCTTTGGAGGGTTAGGTACATTATCTCTGAATAAACACCAACTGGGCAGTTCTCTACAGCATGTGAGTTGAGGGTCTCATATTACCTGGTGTATGCAGCGGGTTTGGTGGGCCACTGTTTGAGAGCATTTAGAGAGCCAGATTGAGTGTGCTGGTCCTCCTACAGGATTGACATTCTCTTCAGTTTATTTCAGCCTTCTCTAATTCAACAACAGGGTTCAGCAGCTTCTGTCCATTGGTTGGGGGCAAATATCTGTATCTGACTCTTGTAGCTGCTTGTTTGATTTTTTTTTTGTCTTTTTTTTTTTATTCGATATATTTTTTATTTACATTTCAAATGATTTCCCCTTTTCTAGCCCCCCACTCCCCGGAAGTCCCATAAGCCCCCTTTTCTCCCCCTGTCCTCCCACCACCCCTTCCCACTTCCCCGTTCTGGTTTTGCCCTATACTTCTTCACTGAGTCTTTCTAGAACAAGGGGCCATTCCTCCTTTCTTCTTGTACCTCATTTGATGTATGGATTATGTTTGGGGTATTCCAGTTTTCTAGGTTAATATCCACTTATTAGTGAGTGCATACCATGAGTCACCTTTTGAGTCTGGGTTACCTCACTTAGTATGATGTTTTCTAGCTCCATCCATTTGCCTAAGAATTTCATGAATTCATTGTTTCTAATGGCTGAATAGTACTCCATTGTGTAGTTATACCACATTTTTTGCATCCACTCTTCTGTTGAGGGATACCTGGGTTCTTTCCAGCATCTGGCAATTATAAATAGGGCTGCTATGAACATATTGATCCATCTTTATCGCCTTGTACTAAGCTCAAATCCAAATGGATCAAGGACCTCCACATAAAGCCAGACACTCTGAAGTTAATAGAAAAGAAACTGGGGAAGACCCTTGAGGACATTGGTACAGGGAGAAAATTTCTGAACAGAACACCAATAGCGTATGCTCTAAGATCAAGAATTGACAAATGGGACCTCATAAAATTACAAAGTTTCTGTACGGCAAAGGACACCATCAAGAGGACAAATCAGCAACCAACAAATTGGGAAAAGATCTTCACCAATCCTACATCAGATAGAGGGCTAATATCCAATATATATAAAGAACTTAAGAAGTTAGACTCCAGAAAACCAAACAACCCTATTAAAAAATGGGGTACAGAGTTAAACAGGGAATTCTCACCTGAAGAACTTCGGATGGCAGAGAAGCATCTTAAAAAATGCTCAACTTCATTAGTCATTAGGGAAATGCAAATCAAAACAACCCTGAGATTTCACCTTACACCAGTCAGAATGGCTAAGATTAAAAATTCAGGAGACAGCAGGTGTTGGAGAGGGTGTGGAGAAAGAGGAACACTCCTCCACTGCTGGTGGGGTAGCAAATTGGTGCAACCACTCTGGAAATCAGTCTGGCGGTTCCTCCGAAAACTGGGCACCTCACTTCCAGAAGATCCTGCTATACCACTCCTGGGCATATACCCAGAGGATTCCCCACCATGTAATAAGGATACCAGTTTTCTTAAGTCACCTCAAGGTATAATAACTCAGACTTTTAGTCTAGCAAATTATCAGTGTCTTAGAATTTAAGGAATATTTTTCTATTAATTAACTTAGTTATTCACTTTACATTCTGATCACTGTCTTACACCTCCCTGATTCTACCCTCACACAGTGCCTCTTGCCCTCCTCATCCCCTTCTCTGAGCATGTACACCTCACTCCCACAGTACCAAACCATCCCTGCAGGTTAAGTCTCCATAAGGCTAGGTTTATCTTCTGCCACTGAGGCCAGACAAGCTAGCTCAGTTAGGGGAACAGATTCTACAGCCAGGCAACAGCTTTAGGGACAGTCCCCACTCCAGTTTTTGGGGGACTCACATGAAAACCAAGCTGCACATTGTTCAGCTCATGTATGCTGCTGGTTGGTGGTTCAATTTGGGAAAGCCCCCAAGGGTCCAGGTTAGTTGAATCTGTTGGTCTTTTCCGAAGGAGCTCCTATCACCTTTGGAGCCCACAACCCTTTCCCTGACTCTTCCTTAAGAGTAGGTGAGTGCCTTTCAATGGTTGGCTCTGGGTCTCTGCATCTGCTTCTCTCAGCGGTTGGGTGGAGCCTCTCAGAAGACAGTTATGCCAGGCTCCTATTTACAGGCATAAGGAGAATGGGTGGAGAGAAGAAGGTTTATGGGACATATGGGGAGGGGGGATCTGGGAAAGGGAAAATCATTTGGAATGTAAACAAAGAATATAGAAAATAAAAATATTAAAAAAAATAGTGTCAGGGATTGGTGCTAGCCCATGGGATGGGCATCAATTTGGGCCAGTTATAGGTTGGCCATTCCCTCTGTCTTTGCTCCATTTTAGTCCCTGCATTTCTTGTAGACAGAAAAAAATTAAAGGGTTGAAAGTTTTGGTGGGAGGGTGAGTATCATTATCCCTCCACTGGAGGTCCTCTCTGACTACAGCAAGTGGCCTGTTCAGGTTCCATATGTGCATTGCTGTGAGGCTCAACTAAATTCCCAGCTAAACTTCTGGGAGACTCCCCCATCCAAGGTCCTCGGCACATCCTAATGATGCCCACCCCCACCCTCATGCACATTAGCTACAGTTTTCCATTCATTCTCCTAGCCTTCTTGTCCACTCCTGCCTCTCCCAAAACCTGATCCTGAATGCCCCCATTCCCCTCTTCATCCGTTCTTCCACCCAGTTCTCTCACTCCATCTGCTTCCTATGACAATTTTGTTTCTCCATCTAAATGATATTTAATTATCCTTTCTTGGCCCTTCCTCCTTGTTTAGTTTCTTTGGGTCTGTGGAATATAGTGTGAGTATTTTGTACTTCATGGCTAATATCCTTTTATAAGTAAGTACATACCGTGCATGTCATTTTGAGTCTGGATTACCTCACTCAGGATGATATTTTTGGTTCTATTCATTGGCCTGAAAAAAATTCATGATCTTCTCATTTTTAGTAGCTGGGCAGTATTCCATTGTGTAAATGAACCACATTTTCTGTATTCATTCTTTGGTTGAGGGGCATCTGTTTTTTTTTCCTGTTTCTAGCTATTACCAATAAAGCTTCTATGAACATAATTGAGCAAGCGTCTTTGTGGGGTAGTAGAGCATCTTTTGGGTATAAGACCCGGGAGCTGTATAACTGTATAGCTGGGACTTCAAATAGAACTGTTTCCAATTTTTCTGAGAAACTACCAGATTGTTATCCAGGGAGGCTGTACAAGTTTTCACATTCACCAGCAATGGAGAAGTGTTCCCCTTGCTCCACATCATCACCAGCACGAGCTGTCACTAGTATTTTTTATCTTAGCCATTCTAATGAGTATAAGATGGAACCTTAGGCTCATTTTGATTTGCATTTCCGTGATGACTAAGGACTTTGAACATTCCTTTTAAGTCCTTCTCAGCTACTTGAGATTCTTCTGTTGAGAATTCTGTTTCTGTACCTTATTTTATATTGGGTTATCTGTTTGGGGTTTCTTTTTTTTGTTTTTTTTTTTTTTTTTTTTTTTTTTTTGCTTCTAACTTCTTGAGTTCTACATATATTTGGATATTAACCCTGTATAATGTAGGGATAGTGAAGATCTTTTCCTAATGTGTAGGCTACTGTTTTTTTTTGTTTGTTTTTGTTTTTTTGTCCTGTGGAGAGTGTCCTTTACCTTACAGAACCTCTTCAGTTTCATGAGGTCCCAGTTATCAATTGTTGATCTTAAAGCATGAGCCACTATTGTACGGTTTAGGAAACTGTCACCTGTACCAATGTGTTCAAGGCTATTTCCCACTTTCTCTTCTTTGAGATTTAGTTTTATCAGGATTTATTTTGAGGTCTTTCATCCACTTGGACTTGAGTTTTGTACATGGTGATAAGTATGGGTCTTAATTGCATGTGTCATGCGTACAAGATTTTTAAGGGACAAAGATAGAGCAGATACAGGAGGAATGGCCAACCAATGACTTGCCCATATTGAGACAATGGGAAGAATTAATCCCTGATAATATAAATGATACTGTATTATGCTTGCAGAAGGAGCCTAGCATAACTATTCTCAGAGAGTCTCCACCTAGCGCCCAATTGGAAAGAGATGTGGAGATATGCAGCCAAATATTAGATGGAGTTCAGGGAATCTTATGGAAGAGTTGTGGGGGGGGGTGGGAGGGAGGGAGATTGAGGGACCTGAAGAGGATAGGGATTCCATAGGAAGACCAGCAGAGTCATCTAACTTGGACCCTTGGGGGCTCCCAGAGACTGAACGACCAACCAAAGAGTGAGCATGAGCTGGTCTTAGACTCAATATATGTAGCAGATGTGTACCTTGATCTTCATGCAGAATCCTCAACAACTGGTTGTCCCTGAATCTTTTTTTCTGCCTGTGGATCCTGGTCCCCTAACTGGCTTGCCTTGTATGACCTCAGAGGGAGAGGATGCACCTAGTCCTGCAATAACTTGATGCACTAGGGGCAGCAGTGATGCCCAGATTGGGGCTCCCCTTCTCAGAGGAGAAATAAAAATGTTTTAAAAATAATAAAAATAAATGAGAGACTATTTTTTCAAATGAAATTAAATAAATGTATCATAGTTGAATGAGAAGATGGTTAACATCACCAATTTTAGGAACCTTTACATGAAAATCAAAGTGAATTATTATCTTATACCAGCAAGGAGGGCTATTATCAAAAAGCAAAAAAGATCACAATAGATGAATAAAAGGGGAACACTTGTGCCCTTTGGGGAGATTTGTAAGTTAGTACAAGCATTTCAGAAGACAATGTAGAGACTTCTCAGAAATGTAAATATGTAACAACCATGTAGACAGCAGTTCCACTATTGGGATTTGATGACCCATCATTTTACATTGATTAGAGTAAGAATCACTTAACCAATTATTATAGTACAGTTTTAGATGTTTCTATTAGGGCATTTTCACAGAAAATTGATTGAAAGAGCAAGATCTGCCTTAAGTATGGGCAGTCCCACGATGGGAGCTGGAGTTTCAACTGAATAAAGGGGTGGGGAGAAAGTAACAAAGGTGAATGCTAGAACTTCCTATTTCTGCTTCCAGATTTATTTCAATGTTAACCAGCAGCCTCATGCTCCTGCTTCTATACTTTTTTTTTTTTTTTTTTACCATGAGAGACTGAACTCATAGAACCTGAACCAAAACAACCCTCCTACTTTGTTAGGTATTTGGATCCAACCATGAGAAAGTTTCTAATAGGTGGGTATAAATTCAAAATAAACACAATATATTAAAGGGATATCTACTGTCTCAATATTACTCATAACAGTCAAAACATGGAAACAACCTAAGTATTGTACCAGCTGAATAAATTTTTAAAAAGTGGTATAGATGCACAATGAGAGCATAATTCTGCATAATTCTGTTCAGCCATCACAATTATGAATTCAAATGCAACATGAACATAGAACATGAAACATGAACTAAAGGCCATTATTATAAAGGAAATAATCCAGGTAGAGGATAACAAATGATTATATACTATCAATGGCAGGTAGAATCTAAAGAGTTGTTCTTATTGAAACATAATAGCTCCCTTATTCATATTTTTGTTTTTCATGTCAATGAGTTGTAGTCAGCCATTGCCCAGAGACATTAAGTAGAAAATGCTAATGAAATCAACTCATGGCTTTTAAGTTTTGTACTTGTACACTAACTATTGTTCTCTAATACTGGAACAGAGTTCTATGAGGTAACCATTCTATTGGGTAGTGCTATCCACACTTAGGGTGGAGTTTTGCTTTTAAATTATAACACTTAGCTCATTGGTTAATTTCCAGATTTTCATGAAATTTTAAATTCATTGCCAGATTTCAAGAATACCAGAGACTTCTATATTTTGCCACCTTTGAACTGAGATGATAGAGAACACTAGTCAATCAGGAACATCTGGAAATCTTAGTGAAATCTTGTCCCAAGAGAAACTGTATACTTACCTACTTGCATAGAAATTTATTTTCTGTCACAAGTATGAACAGTAGTGTTTATAAAGTAATGAAGTAAGGAAAAGCTTAAGATGTTTTGCTTCTGAGCTGATTGTGACTAAACAGACAAAAATTATCCCAACTCTGTTCATGTACTATGTACCTGAAGATTACTCAGGACACTTTATACACTAACAATGTAATTTGATCTTTTCTCCAACTATGATAAGTAAGAACACGATTGCCATGTAGAAAAGAAAGAAAATGTTCTTTAATTTACTATTGAATTCTAGCTGTGAATAAGTTTTGTACCAGAGTTATCAATAGCAGCTTTTTTTTTAATGAATGAGGAATTTAATCAGTAATAAAATGTCTCCCTTAAGGGAGCAGTTCATCATCAGACGGGCTTCTGATGCTCTCCATGCATTTTCTTTCTTTTTTTTTTTTCCTTCAAGAACTATATTGAAAAGATATGGAGAGAGGGGGCAGTCTTGTCTAGTCCCTGATTTTAGTGGGATTGCTTCAAGTTTCTCTCCATTTAGTTTGATGCTGGCTACCGGTTTGCTGTATATTGCTTTTACTATGTTTAGATATGGGCCTTGAATTCCTGTCCTTTCCAAGACTTTTAGCATGAAAGGATGCTGAATTTTGTCAAATGCTTTTTCAGCATCCAATGAAATGACCATGTGGTTTTTTTCTTTGAGTTTGTTTATGTAGTGGATAGCATTTATGGATTTCCTTATATTGAACCATCCCTGCATCCCTGGGATGAAGCCTACTTGATCATGGTGGATGATCGTTTTGATGTGTTCCTGTATTCGGTGGGCAAGAATTTTATTTAGTATTTTTGCATCGATATTCATAAGGGAAATTGGCCTGAAATTCTCTTTCTTGGTTATATCTTTGTGTGGTTTTGGTATCAGCATAATAGTGGCTTCGAAGAAGGAGTTGGGTAGTGTTCCTTCTGTTTCTATTTGGTGGAAAAGTTTGAAGAGTATTGGTGTTAAGTCTTCTTTGAAGGTCTGATAGAATTCTGCACCGAAACCATCTGGTCCTGTGCTTTTTTGGTCAGAAGCCTATCTATGATCCCTTCTATTTCTTTAAGGGTTATGGGTCTGTTTAGATGGTCTATTTGATCCTGGTTTAATTTTGGTGTTTGGTATCTGTCTAAGAAAATGCTCATTTCCTCCAGATTCACCAGTTGTGTTGAGTACAGGTTTTTGTAGTAGGATCTGATGATTTTTTGAATTTCCTCGGTTTTTGTTGTAATATCTCCATTTTCATTTCTAATTTTGTTAATTTGGATACTTTCTCTGTGCCCTTTGGTTAGTCTGGCTAAGGGTTTATCTATCTTGTTGATTTTTTCAAAGAACCAGCTTTTGGTCTTGTTGATTCTTTGTATGGTTCTCTTGGTTTCTACTTGATTGATTTCAGTTTGATGATTTCCTGTCTTCTTCTCCTCTTGGGTGAATTAGCTTCTTCTTGTTCCAGGGCTTTCAGTTGTTCCATTAATCTAGTGTATGCTCTCTCGAATTTCTTTTTGGAGGTACTCAAAGCTATGAATTTTCCTCTTAGCACTGCTTTCATTGTGTCCCATAGATTTGTGTATGCTGTGCCTTCATTTTCATTAAATTCTAAGAAACCTTTGATTTCTTTATTTCTTCCTTGACCAAGGTATCATTGAATAGAGTATTGTTCAGTTTCCATGTGTATGTGGGCTTTCTGTTGTTTTTACTGTTACTAAAGACCACTTTTACTCCATAGTGATCTGATAGGAGGCATGGAATTATTTCAATCTTCTTATATTTGTTGAGGTCTGTCTTGTGACCAACTATATGATCTATTTTGGAGAAGGTACCATGAAGTGCTGAGAAAAAGGTATATTCTTTTGTTTGGGATGAAAAGTTCTGTATATATCTGTTAACTCCAATTGGTTCAAAGCTTCAATTAGTTTCACTGTCTACCTGTTTAGTTTCTGTTTTCCTGATCGGTCCATTGGTGAGAGTGGAGTGTTGAAGTCACCCACAATTATTGTGTTAGGTGCAATGTGTACTTGAGCTTTAGTAAAGATTCTTTTATGAATGAGGGCGCCTTTGTGTTTGGGGCATAGATGTTCAGGATTGAGAGTTCTTGTTGGATTTTTCCTTTGACCAGCAAGTAGTGACCTTCTATGTCTCTTTTGATGACATTAGGTTGGAAGTCAATTTTATCTGAAATTAGAATGGCAACTCCGGCTTGTTTCCTGGGACCATTTGTTTGTAGAATTGTCTTCCAGCCTTTTACTCTAAGGTAGTTTTTGTCTTTGACACTGAGTTGTGTTTCCTGTATGCAGCAAAATGTAGGGTCCTGTTTATGTAACCAGTCTGTTAGTCTATGTCTTTTTATTGGGAAATTGAGTCCATTGATGTTAAGAGATATCAAGGAGTAGTGGTTATTGCTTCCTATCATTTTTGACTTTAATTTTATACGTGTCTAGTTATCTTCTTTGGGTTTGATGAAAGAAGCTTAATATCCTGCTCTTTCCAGGGTATAGTTTCCCTCATTGTAATCGTGTTTTCCCCCTATTATCCTTTGTAGGGCTGGGTTTGTAGAAAGATATTGTGTAAATTTGGTTTTGTCATGGAATATCTTGGTTTCTTCATCTATAGTAATTGAGAGTTTCGTTGGGTGTAGTAGTCTCGGCTGGCATTTGTGTTCTCTTAGAGTCTGCATGAGCTCTGCCCAGGATCTTCTAGCTTTCATGGTCTCTGGTGAGAAATCTGGTGTAATTCTGATAGGTCTTCCTTTATATGTTACTTGCCCTTTTTCTCTTACTGCCCTAAGTATTCTTTCTTTGTTTAGTACATTTGGGGTTTTGATTATTATGTGATGGGAAGTATTTCTGTTCTGGTCCAGTCTGTTTGGAGTTCTGTAGGCTTCTTGTATATTCACAGGCATCTCTCTCTTTAGGTTAGGGAAGTTTTCTTCCATAATTTTGTTGAAGATATTTGCTGGCCCTTTAAGTTGTAAATCTTCACTCTCATCAATGCCTATAATCCTTAGATTTGGCTTTCTCATTGTGTCCTGGATTTCCTGGATTTTTTGGGTTACAAGCTTTATGCATTTTGCATTTTCTTTAACTGTTGAGTCCATGGTTTCTATGGTATCTTCAGCATCTGAGATTCTTTCTTCTATCTCTTGTATTCTGTTGTTGATATTTGTGTCTATGGTCCCTGATTTCTTCCCAAGGTTTCTATCTCCAAAGTTGTCTCCCTTTGTGCTTTCTTAGTTGTTTCTACTTCTGTTTTTAGATCCTGGAAGTTTTTGCTCAGTTCTGTCATTTGCTTTTTTGTGTTTTCCTCTAATTCTTTAAGAGATTTTTCTGTTTCCTCTTTCATTACTTCTGCCTGTTGATCAAGGTTCTCCTGTATTTCTTTAAGTGATTTTTGCATTTCCTCCTTATTGGCTTTTGTATTCTCCTGAATTTCTTTCAATGATTTTTGTGTTTCCCTTGTAAGGGCTTCTAATTTTTGATCCATTTTCTCCTGAATTTCTTTAAGTATGTCCTTCATGTGTTCCTGTACCAGCATCATGACCAGTGATTTTAAATCCAAATCTTGTTTTTCTGGTGTGTTGGGGTATCCAGGACTTGCTAATGTTGGAGAATTGGGTTCAGATGCTGCCATAATGCCTTGGTTTCTGTTAGTAATGTTCCTACGTTTGCCTTTAGCCATCTGGTTCTCCCAGGTGTTAGATGGTCTTATTGTCACTGGCTGGTGCTTCAACCTACTGTGGATCTTTAAGGTTATCTCTGCAACACTGAATGACTGGGTTCTTCTGGCACAGATTACTGATATTCTCCCTTCCTCTTTTGTGCCTTTGGAGCCCTTCTCTGTCTTGCCTCAAGCAATGTTATACTTAGGTTGTCAATGTTAACCAGGTGTTCTCTGTCTGCTCTATTATGGAGCGAAGATGTTGTGGTGGGGGTCACTCCCTCTGTTGATTCTCACAGAGGACACAGGTCCTGCGATGGACTGGCTTGCCTTACAGATGAACTGCCTATGTGCTTAGTTCCTGAGTGCAGGCAGACCCCTGGCAGTTTGCACCACCAGAAATCTAAAGCTCAGGGTGATACAGTACCTAGTGATTCCTTTCTGTCCAGGCAGGCAGCAAATATGGCCGCAGGGCTTCTCTCTTTCCAAGCTCCCTGGGCAGGACATGGGCCCCAAGCCTGGCGTGCTGGCAGACAAAACCCGCCTAAGTGCTCAGTTCCTGAATGCAGGCAGACCCCTGGCGGTTTGCACCACCAGAAATCTAAAGCTCAGGGTAGTACAGTACCTAGTGATCATTTTCTGTCCAGGCAGGCAGCAAATATGGTCGCGGGGCTTCTCCCCTTCCGCAGCTCCCTGGGCTGGACATGGGCCCCGAGCCGATTCATTGTTTCTAATGGCTGAATAGTACTCCATTGTGTATATATACCACATTTTCTGTATCCATTCCTCAACTGAGGGATATCTGGGTTCTTTCCAGCTTCTGGCTATTATAAATAAGGCTGCTACAAACATAGTGGAGCATGTGTCCTTATTGCATGCCGGGGAATCCTTTGGGTATATGCCCAGGAGTGGTATAGCAGGGTCCTCTGGAAGTGTCATGTCCAGTTTTCTTAGGAACCACTAGACTGATTTCCATAGTGGTTGTACCATCTTACAATCCCACCAGCAGTGGAGGAGTGTTCCTATTTCTCCACATCCTAGCCAACACCTGCTGTCTCCTGAGTTTTTAATCTTAGCCATTCTGACTGGTGTGAGGTGAAATCTCAGGGTTGTTTTGATCTACATTTCCCCAATGGCTAATGATGTTGAGCATTTCTTAAGGAATAGCAGCTTTTTTAACATAATACGTAAAAAAAATATTGGTTATAAGTTAAATTTTTAAATAAATGCATAAATATTATTCAAATAAGTAGGGTAATATGCTTTGATAAATGCATAGGTTTTGTTGTTTCAAAATCAGGTTAAAATATCAGTCTTGTTTGAAAGGGTATGGATTTCAATAGGAAGTAGGGAGGATGTTGAAGTAGTTGAGGGAAGAGAAAACAACAGAATACAGTATATTAAAAATCTATCTTCAATAAATAATTGAAAAATCAAATAAGATATTTGTCATCTCAATACTGCATGATTAATACATATGTTACAATCTTTTAACAATCAAAATACTGTGCTACTGATATAAGTATAGATAAAAAGTAACAAAAAGAGAGTCTAAAAGTAAACTTATATAGCTATCAAATTATTTTTGTTGTGTTTTGTTTGTTTGTTTGCTTTCAAGTCAGTCTTTGTAGCTCCAATTTCCCAGAACTCACTATGTAGATCAGACTAGCCTTGAACTCACAAATATCTGATTGTCTCTGCCTTTTTTGTGCTGGAATTAAAGGGATATGCCACCCTGCCCAGCTATCCAACCAATTTTTTACAAAGCTGCGTGTGGTATATTAGAGAAAAAGAAGGTTTTTTTTTTCCCTGCAGGAGAAACTGGATATCAATGTACATAAGAATGAAACTATATGATTCTCTATCGGAAGTCACAAAATTCAACTCAAAATGGATTAAATATTTCTACACATTATCTAAAACTACTAGAGGAATGCATGACAAATCTGTTTCTAGAGGATAAAATCAATAGCATGTTTGAAAAGCTTAGGAGTCAAAGCAAAAGTAGACAAATGTAGTTACAGAGTGGGGAGCTAATCTACAGAATGAAATAAAACACTTGAAAAATATGTGTCAGAGTAGTTGATATCTTGAATATATAATGACTTCCAAAACATTGCTTTTAAAGAGAGACAAAATGGTCTGTACAAATCATCCCCTGCAGCAGCACATTGGACGTGTGCTGGAGAGCCCAATCCAGTCATTCAACATTTTGTAACATTTCCATTGTTCATAATAGGAATATGTTATAAATACATAAGCACATTTGATATTTCTCCTCTATCCCAAATGCTCTGTGGAGGAAAATGTGTGTTATTCTACTTGATATTAGTTATTATTGAACCTCTTCAGCATTCACTATCTACACTACCTCTATAACTTTTATCTGCCAAAGACCAGCTGCAGCTTGGAGAGGGGTTCTAAAGAAAAAGGTTATCTGGGAGCAACAAAAACAAATGACTGAAATCCAAGGTGGCAGCCTGGGTTCTACTAGAGACAGCTTTCAAACCTGCTTTCTGTCTGTTCTGCTTTCTTTCTCACAGATCTGCATTTTCTGGAAATGTGCAGACAGCCCATTCTCTATGTTCTGCATGAGACCATTCTCTAAGCAGGTTTCTCTTGCTATTCTAAAAAATTCTCTGGATTGTTCATCTTTTGCATATCATAAAGCCAGTCTTATTTTATATCAACTTTATATCAATCCACTCATTTAATACTTGTTTCCTTTTGATTATCCTAAGAATCTTCATCAGAGGACCCAGCCCCTTCATTCTTAGGAGACAAGTACACATTTACTTTTAAATCTGCAGAAGAATTCAGAGGTCTGCCTACCTCTGTTAGGCACAGATGCTAAACTAGCTGGGTGGGACTCTCTCCTAAAATTACCATTTCTACCACTTCTGGGTTTAACCTTGCTGTATCCTAGGCTGACCTACAACTCAGGAGTCTGCCTGCATTTGTATCTGCCTGAAAGCAAGCTCATAGATTAGTAGTCTCTGTTTCTTTAGATTCATGAAGCCCCAACCTTAGTTTTGGCATAGTTGAGAAATTATACAGTTTTGAAGTAATGTTTTAGAATTCTTATCTGCAGCCTTAAGGGTTGTCCTGAAGGTTCCAGCACTTACCATTTTGCTCAGACACCCTTTCCTCCTGGACTCATGCTGATTCTAATTATTATGGAGTCAGTAACATTAGCAGAGAGGACATAATTTGGAGGAATGTAAAAGTTTGTATATTATTATACAAATGAGCTTCTTGCCCGTGGCAGTCATCTATACTAGTAGAGGCCCACATCTGCTGGCCCTGTCCCAAGGGCAAGAACTGAGACTTTCTGTCCCCATCAGGGTCATGACAACTGCATGTTTGTCTTACAGTTGTTTCAGATATATTGCTTTTTATCTTCTTTATATTTAATATCACTATCCTTCAATTGATGGTTCATGAAAGCCTATTCTTATAGCCGCTGTTGAGTCCTTAGCCATTTCTGTTGAATCCTTTATCTGGATGCATTGTTCAGAACTAAATTTGTTAAATACTTTTCATTTTGGATCTTAGTGACTTAGACTTATCCTAACCAGAAACTGTCAGGCCATCCTTTACACAATATTAAGTATTGAAATTATCTTCACCTCATGAAACTCATACTCAGAGACTTGTCTCTGCTTATAGCACTTTTATCTGTGTATGAGTTAGAATAAAGACACTATTTGATGGTCAACTTTGCTGTATTGGGAAAAATTCTAAACCACTGGACAAAACACAGAAATAACTTGGTTTATCATGTTTCAGGTGACAATTTTCCTCATTCTTTCATAAACACAGCTTACCGAGTGACTAGTGCATTCATAAGATTCCATCATTCTCAAGTACAATGGAATCTTTCCGAGAATATAGATCTAGTGATATATCACTCTTTTTGCACATGCCATGGAAATGGACACAGAAACATTATCAGGTCAAATGTGGAGTTGAAGCAGAAAATAGGTATCAGCATAGGACAATTGTTTAGCAACATGCATGTATTCATCAAAAATATGGGACTTACTTGAACATTGCCAGAAAAAAAGTGTTATTAGTCAGACATAAAGTTGTACAGGAGTATACCTGTGTGCATATAACCTAAAGTTTAAATAAAGATTATCAAAACATATTATCAAAAACATCTATTTTTTATTTTGCAAAACAATTAAAAGGAGAAGTGAGTGTATATATAGCTCATGACTATAGAAAATTGAACAATGAGGGAGGGAGGAGGAGACACTCAAAAAAAAGAGTAATAGAACACTTGGCTTGTGAGGGAAAAGCAATCAATTTGGGATTGAAAGGGCAAAGGGAGCAAAGGGACAGGGGAGAAAATGAGGGTTGATAATTAAGAAAAATATATTTAAGGATGGCATACCAAGAGATTAGAGGGTGGTTCAGTGATTATGAGTACTAGATAATCTTGCAGATGAACTGGGTTAAATTTTCTGCATGCATACAGTACTCATAACCAGCTATAACTCAGGTGCCAGGGTGCTTTTATGTTATCTTCTGGCCTATGTAGGCACCAGGTACGCAAGTGGTCTATTAACATGCATGTAGGCAAAATACTCATATATAAAAATGGCTAAAATGAAACTTAATATTGTGTATTCTAATCACATTTATTAATCAAAATAAATTTCAAAAACAATTTGAATTGAAGAAAGTTTGAATAAAGGTCTGTACATTGGAAGAATATATTTGAAGGTTTTGGCTAGTTAAGTAAAACTTAAGAAAGAATAACTAAGAATTGCAAATCAAATAGGCAAAAATATTATATAAGGCTAATGATGACATTGATATGGATTTGATATATGGCAGTACTAAAAACAAACTATCAAATATATTTGATATGTTATATTCAAAATATATTGTAGAATAGAAGATAAAAGACTTGACTAAGTGCAGAATGTCCATATTTAAATATTTTTCTTTAAAACTGCAATGTTGAGGAAGTTAGTAGCTGTCTCTATGCTTCATTTTCTATATCTCTAAAATAAAATAATTTTTCCTATGCTACAGTGTCAGTATGAGTATAAAAGGCTTGATGGGCACAGATATCCTACAACTCCAACTGATAAATTCACTAAGCATTGAGAGGATTGGGACAAGCTGACTCTATGACAGGCTTAAAACTTGTACTTCAGAGGACTAGGCCTGGATCTCTGTTTTCCAGATGTAGTTTCCCAGAACTGGGCAAGTCCAGGCAAGTCAGAAGCTGCCCTGCCACCAAGCCTGAAGCAAGGCAATGAATCAGCAACAGTTTCCAGGCTTCCCCAGCAACAGTATCCAGACCCCAAACTTCCAGCAATGGTTCTAGAATATCTCCAAATACTAGCCAATCCCAGGGATACCCATACCCCTAGATATCAAGCCAACCAATAAAGATAAATGTCACCTGCCCCTCCTTGGAATTTCCCTAATGTGCTTTAAATATGACCTGTAAACACTTATCAATGTCTCTATCTTAGTAACTGATAGACCTCCAGCATGCCAGATTGCTGAAGAATAAAATGTCCTTTGCTTTTGCATAGTTTTTGAGTCTGGGGTGTCATTCTTCTGCAAATCACAGAGCCTTATATTACAGTATATTAGTTTTCTATTGTTGTGTTAAAACACCATGACCAAAAGTAATTTATTGAAATATTTATTTTGGCTTATGGTATCAGAAGTATAAGAGTCCATAATGGTGTCTTTTGCCTTACAGAAACTTTGAAGTTTTATGAGGTCCCTTTTGTCAATTCTTGATCTTAGAGTACAAGCTATTGGTGTTCTGTTCAGGAACTTTTTCCCTGTGCCCATGTCCTCAAGGGTTTTTCCCAGTTTCTTTTCTATTAATTTCAGTGTGTCTGGTTTTATGTGGAGGTCCGTGATCCACTTGGAATTGAGCTTAGTACAAGGAGATAAAGATGGATCAATTTGCATTCTTCTACAGGCTGACTTCCAGTTGAACCAGCACCATTTGTTGAAAAGGCTCTTTTTTCCACTGGATGTTTTCATCTCCTTTGTTGAAGATCAAGTGGCCATAGGTTTGTGGATTCATTTCTGGATCTTCAATCCTATTCCATTGATTCGCCTGCCTGCCATTGTACCAATACCATGCAGATTTTAACACTATTGCTCTGTACTACTGCTAGAGGTCCAGGATACTGTTTCCCCAAGAATTTCTTTTGTTAGTGAGAATAGTTTTAGCTATCCTGGGTTTTTTTTTTTTTTTTTTTTTTTTTTTTTGTTATTCCAGATGAATTTGAGAATTTCTCATTAAAGATCTTCACCAACCCTACATCTGACAGAGGGCTAATAATATTCAATATATATAATGAACTCAAGAAGTTAGACCCCAGAAAGCCAAATGACCCCATTAAAAATGTGGTACAGGGCTAAACAAAGAATTTTTACCTGAATAACTTCAGATGGCTCAGAAGCCTCTTAAAAAATGCTCAACCTCATTAGTCATTAGGGAAATACAAATCAAAACAACCCTGAGATTTCACGTCACAACAGTCAGAATGGCTAAGATTAAAAACTCAGGAGATAACAGGTGCTGGCAAGGATGTGGAGAAAGAGGAACACTCCTCCACTGCTGGTGGGGTTGCAAATTGGTACAACCACTCTGGAAATCAGTCTGGCGGTTCTTCAGAAAACTGGGCTCATTACTTCCGGAGGACCCTGCTGTACCACTCCTAGGCATATACCTAGAGGATTCCCCTGCATGTAATAAGGATACGTGCTCCACTATGTTCATAGCAGCCCTATTTGTAGTAGCCAGAAGCTGGAAAGAAACCAGATGTCCCTCAACAGAGGAATGGATACAAAAAATGTGGTATATACACACAGTAGAGTACTATTCAGCCATTATAAACAGTGAATTCATGAAATTCTTAGACAAATGGATGGAGGTGGAGAACATCATACTAAGTGAGGTAAACCAGTCTCAAAAGATCAATCATGGTATGCAGTCACTGATAAGCGGATATTAGCCTAGAAACTTGGAATACCCCAGATACAATCCACATGTCAAATGATGTCCAAGAAGAACAAAGGAGTGTCCCCTAGTTCTGGAAAGGCTCAGTGCAGCAGTATAGGGCAATACCAGAACAGGGAAGTGGGAAGGGGTGGATGGAGGAACAGGGGGAGGGAAGAGGACTTATGGGACTTTCGGGGAGTGGGGAATCAGGAAAGGGGAAATCATTTTAAATGTAAATAAAAAATACATCGAATAAAAAAGGAAAAAAAGCAATAAAAGTTCATAAATTTCTTAGGCAAATGGATGGAACTATAAAATACCATCCTGAGTGTGGTAACCCAATAACAAAGAACACACGTGGTATGCACTCACTGATAAGTGGATATTAGCCCAGAATCTCAGAATACCCAAGATATAATTCACAGACTACATGAAGCCCAAGAAGAAGAAAGACCAAAGTCCTTCTTGGAAGAGGGAACAAAATACCCATGGGAGGAAATACAGAGACAAGATGTGGAGCATAGACTGAAGAAAGGCCATCTAGAAACTGCCTCACCCAGGGATCCATAGCATATACAGTTACCAAACCCAGACACTATTGTGGATGCCAACAAGTGCTTGTTGACAGGAGCCTGATGTAGCTGTCTCCTGAGAGGCTCTGTCAGTGCCTGACAAATACAAGGGGGTCACTTTCAGCCAATCATTGAACTGAGCACAAGGTCCTCAATAGAGAAGCTAAAGAAAGGACCCAAGGAGCTAAAGGGGTTTGCAGCCCCATAGGAGGAACAACAATATGATCCAACCAATACCCTCAGTGCTCCCAGGGACTAAACCACCAACCTAAGAGTACACATGGCTCCAGCTGCATATGTAACAGAGAATAGCTTGTTGAACATCAATGAGAGGAGAAGCCCTTGGTCCTGTGAACACTCATTGCCACAGTGTAGGGAAATGCCAGTACAGGGAATCAGGAGTGGGTGGGTTAGTGAGCAGAGGGAGGGGGGATAGGATAGAGAGCTTTCAGAGGGGAAAGGAGGAAATGGGATAACATTTTAAATGTAAATAAAGAAATATCTAATTAAAAAAAAGAAAACAGACTTTGCAACAGAAAATGGAATCAATAAATAATAATTAAATAAAAGAGTCCATAATGGAGGAAGAGGCATAGGAGTAGGGAGCAGGCAGAAAACTGATGAGACGACATCATTAATTACAGGCAGGAAGCTGAGTAAGCTTCAAGTGGGTTTAAGGCTATATTCTCTAAAAGCCCATCTCCAATGAAGTACTTCCTCTAGCAAAGCTACACCACCTAAAAGTTCCACTACAATGCCACTGGCTGGGGACTCAATGTTCAAATACATGAACCAATGAAGAATATTTATCATTCAAATCACCAGTTAGTGAATATTAGAACACAGTTTGTCAGGAAGGGAGGAAATGCTGGCTGGTAGGTTTCAGATGTGAGTTGCTGAATGGTAGTTACCTATGGGAACACACATGTTTATATTATGATTAAGTACGCATTCTTGTCATATAACTGGAAGTGTGGATTGAAATTCAGAGAAGAATTGAGGGATCATATATATGTACACTTTTAAGTATCATTGATTGTGGAATATAAATGAACAGATAAGATACTTCAAGAAAGACGAACATGTGAACAAAACATTACATTAACACATTCAGTTCAGTAAAGATTGTTGAAGTTTGGTAGGAAAAGCTCTAGTAAATTATCTTATAGTCTAGATAATACTTTTTGTGGAAAATAATTTATTATTCAAAATTTATCATAAATGAGATCACAGATGCTGACTACAATCTCTATCTGCTTGCATGCCCAGGCTCCTGCATCCTGTGTATAGACAGACATGTAAAAATTCCTGAAATATTGCTCTTTTCATTTTAAATTAACTATGTTTGAGGTATACAACATGATTCATTGACATACAGACAGAGAGTGAAATGACCACTGAATTCAAATAATTTAACATCTCCATGACCCAACTGAAGTATTAGTAGCCTCTTGGGGGCTACATTCCTGAAGCAAACTGCATGCCCACTGGCCAGCAGTTTGATGATCAGTATCTCCTCACTTAGAAATGCAACTATGATTTGCATTTCCCTAATGACTAATGATGTTGAACATTTCTTAAGGTGCTTCCCAGCCATTCAAAATTCTTCAGGTGAAAATTCTTTGTTTAGCACTGTACCCCATTTTTAATAGGGTTATTTGGCTCTCTGGAGTCTATTTGAGTTCTTTGTATATAATGGATATTAGCCTTCTGTCAGATGTAGGGTTAGTAAAGATCTTTTCGCAATTTGTTCATTGCCATTTTGTCTGATTGACAGTGTCCTTTGAATACAGAAACATCGAAATTGTATGAGGTCCCATTTGTCAATTCTTGATCTTATAGCATAAGCTATTGGTGTTCTGGTCAGGAACTTTTCCCCTGTGCCCATGTCCTCAAGGGTTTTCCCCAGTTTCTTTTCTATTAGTTTCAGTGTATCCAGTTTTATGTGGAGGTCCTTGATCCATTTGGAGTTTAGCTTAGTACAAGGAGACAAGGATGGAGCAATTCTCATTCTTCTGCATGCTGACCTCCAGTTGAACCAGCACCATTTGTTGAAAAGGCTATTTTTATTTCCACTGGATGGTTTTAGCTCCTTTGTTGAAGATCAAGTGACCATAGGTTTGTGGATTCATTTCTGGGTCTTCATTTATATTCCATTGATCTACCTGCCTGCCACTGTACCAATACCATGCAGTTTTTAACACTTGCTCTGTAGTACTGCTTGAGGTCTGGGATACTGATTCCCCCAGAAATTCTTTTACTGTTGAGAACAGTTTTAGCTATCCTGGGTTTTTTGTTATTCCAGATGAATTTAAGAATTGCTTTTTCTAACTCTGTGAAGAAGTGAGTTGGGATTTTGATGGGGATTGCATTGAATCTGTTTATTGCTTTTGGCAAGATGCCCATTTTTACTATATTAATCCTTCCTGCAAATCCATGAGTATGGAAGTATTTTCCATTTTCTGAGGTCTTCTTCAATTTCCTTCTTTTGAGACCTGAAGTTCTTGTTATGCAGATCTTTCCCTAGTTTGGTTAGAGTTACACCAAGATACTTTATATTGTTTGTGGCTATTGTGAAGGGTGTCATTTCCCTAATTTCTTTCTCAGCCTGCTTATCCTTTGAATATAAGAAGGCTACTGATTTGCTTGAGTTGATTTTATAACCAGCCACCTTGCTGAAGTTATCAGCTGTAGGAGTTCTCTGGTGGAGGTTTTTGGGTCACTTAAGTATACTACCAAATGGACAATTGAACCATTTGAAGAAACACTATACAACAACACAAATGATTATGATGATGATGGTGATTATATCATGGACAAGGAACTTTTGTTGTTAGTAAAATATTCATCATTCTTACATTTGATAAGTAATTATGATCTCATAAAAAATGGAGGAAATATTTTGATTTCTTTCCACACCTTTGGATTCACCCAAGAACTGTAAATTTCCATAAAATATAAATGAGTGTAAAATTCAATAATGGAATTTTTTCTTAAAATACTGTTTAAATACTGGAGAAATAGACTCTAAGTTCCCAAACCATTTTATTAGTGTGTATTTGTCATGTGCCCCAAAAGACACACTAGGTATGTTCAGATTATTATAGTATGTAAATAAAACATAAATTAATAGCAAGAAGGATGTTTAATGAGGTTCACATGCCATCCAATTAATTTATTTTAAAGTTACATGAACAATAAAGGTTTAATTACATTCTTATGAATGTAATGTATTTCCTAAAGAATATGTGGCTATTAATTTATGAATATATAAATTTTTTAAGTCTGGTTAATTGGTACTTTAAGTACAACACTGTATATTAAATGTAAATTCCTTATTTGTTATGTTTAATTTAAACTAATAGCCCTTGCTATAATCAAAATATATGTTTTAACAGTTTAGTTTCTAGAGTTTAATATGTATATGATTTCTTCTTACTATACACTAAAAAATTAAACAGTAGTATAGAGGATTTTCATTAAATGCACAATGTTTATGATTGAAACCAATAAGAAGTTTCCTGCTTTGTACAAATTTACTGTTTTGCAAATATATCTTATTAAAATTATATATTTGTGAAGAAGTATAGGGCAAAACCAGAACGGGGAAGTGGGAAGGGGTGGGTGGGAGGACAGGGGGAGAAAACGGGGCTTATGGGACTTTCGGGGAGTGGGGGGCTAGAAAAGGGGAAATCATTTGAAATGTAAATAAAAAATATATCGAATAAAAAAATTATATATTTGCTATATAGTATTGTTAAATTAAGCTAACAAATCCAGTGCCTTATCAGAAGTATGATTTTATGGCATAAACACTTACAAATTATCCTTTATAACTCTTTCTTTTTTATTAGTTATTTTCTTTGATTACGTTTGAAATGTTATCACCTTTCCTGGTTTCCCCTCCCAAAACACCCTATCCCATCCCTCCCTCCTCTTACTCACCAACCTACCCACACCCTCTCCCTTCTCCTGGCATTCCCTTACACTGGCATTCCCTTACACTGGGCATCCAACCTTGTCAGGACCAAGGGCCTCTCCTCCCTTTGATTATCAGCAATGCCATCCTCTGCTTGAACTTTGTTTAGTTTGTGAATTATATCATGGATATTCCAAGCTTCTGGGCTAATATCCACTTAGCAGTGAGTGCATACCATGTGTTCATTTTGAGATTGGGTTATCTCACTCAGTATGATATTTTCTAGTTCCATCCATTTGCCTAAGCATTTCATGAAATTATTGTTTTTAATAGCTGAGTAGTATTCCATTGTGTAAAGATATCACATTTTCTGTATCTGTTCCTCTGTTGAGGGGCACCTGGGTTCGTTCCAGTCCCTGGCTATTATAAATAAGACTGCCACCATCTTGGCTACTCTGGCCAAGCAGCCAGAGAACTGTGCCACATCTGACATGGGGAAGATCCCACATCTTGATACTCTCTAGAGAACCAACAGGAGCAGGTTAATCACCACTGCCCCTTTCCATCGGATGTGGTAGACCTATGCCACATCTGACACATGGGAAATCCTACTTCCTGATACTCTCTTGAGAAAAGACAGGAGCAGGTTATTTGGTAGAAGCAGGGAGTTTGAGAACCAGCATCAACAGAGCATTTGAAATCCAGCAGCAAGCCCTGTCCAGGGCCGTTTTCCTTACAGAGTGATCAGTGCTTGGAGGGGGGTCCTCATGACATACACCATCTTCACTACTAGGCGAACCAGACAGGCAACACCAGGTACACAGAGAAAACCAGACTATATATAGCATTGCTTGGGACAAGGCACACTAGGGCTCCAATGGCACTCAATAGTAGGGCAGCACATCAGCAATCTGTGCTAGGTGAAACCCAGTCATCCAGGAGTGCAGAAATAACCTTACAGGCCCACAGGAGGTCCAAACACCAGCCAGTGACAGCAGGACCAATAATGCCAGAGATAACCAAATGGCAAAAGGGAAACATAGGAACATTACTAACAGAAATCAAGGCAATATGGCAGCATCTGAACCCAATTCTCCAACAATAGCAAGTCCTGGATACCCTAACACACCAGAAAAACAAGATTTGGATTTAAAATCACAGGCCATGATACTGTTAGAGGAACACAAAAAGGACAAAAATAAATCTCTTGAAGAAATACAGGGGAACATGACTAAGTTAGAAGCCCTTACAATGGAAACACGAAAATCACTTAAAAAATTCAGGAGAATATGGGCAAACAGATAGAAGACAATAAAGAGGAAACACAAAAATCACTTAAAGAAATGCAGAAGAAATTGAGTCAACAGGCAGAATTCATGAAAGAGGAAACACAAAAATCTGTTAAAGAACTATAAGAAAACAAAACAAACAAGTGAAGGAACTGAGCAAAACCACCCAGCATCTAAAAACAGAAGTAGAAACAACTAAGAAATTGGAAAGCAAAACAACTTTGGAGATAGAAAACCTTGGAAAGAAATCAGGGGCCATAGATGCAAATATCAGCAACAGGATACAAGAGATAGAAGAAAGAATCTCAGATGCTGAAGATATAAGAGAAACCATGGACTCAAAAGTTAAAGAAAATGCAAAATGCAAAAACCTTGTAACCCAAAACATCCAGGAAATCCAGGACCCAATGAGAAAACCAAACCTAAGGATTATAAGTATAGATGAGAGTGAAGATCTACAACTGAAAGGGCCAGCAAATATCTTCAATAAAATTATGGAAGAAAACTTCCCTAACCTAAAGAGAGAGTTACCCATAAATATACACAAAGACTACAAAACTCCAAACAGACTGGACCAGAACAAAAATAACTCCCGGCACATAATAATCAAATCCCCAAATATACTAAACAAAAAAAGAAAATTAAGAGCAGCAAGAGAAAAATGCCAAGTAACATATAAAGGAAGAACTATTAGAATTACACCAGACTTTTCACCAGAGACTATGAAAGCTAGAAGATCCTGGGCAGATCTCATGCAGACTCTAAGAGAACACAAATGCCAGCCAAGGCTACTATACCCAGCAAAACTCTCAATCACCATAAATGGAGAAAACATGAGAAAACCAAATTTACACAATATCGTTCCACAAACCCAGCCCTACAAAGGATGATAGCTAGAATATACCAATACAAGGAGGGAAACTACACCCTGAAAAAAGCAAGTTAGTAACCTTCTTTCATCAACCCCAAAATAAAATATAAAAATAACATCAAAAATGACAGGAAGTAATAATCACTATTCCTTAATATATCTTAACATCAATGGACTCAATTCCCCAATAAAAAGACATAGACTGGTATTGGTACAGTGACAGGCAGGCAGATCAATGGAACGGGATTGAAGATCCAGAAATGAACCCACACACCTATGGCCACTTGATCCTCGACAAAGGGCCTGAAAACATCCAATGGAAAAAAGATAGCCTTTTCAACAAATGGTGCTGGTTCAACTGGAGGTCAGCATGCAGAAGAATGAGAATTGATCCATCCTTGTCTCCTTGTACTAAGCTCAAATCCAAATGGATCAAGGACCTCCACATAAAGCCAGACACTCTGAAGCTAATAGAAAAGAAACTGGGGAAGACCCTTGAGGACATCAGTATAGGGAGAAAGTTTCTGAACAGAACACCAATAGCATATGCTCTAAGATCAAGAATTGACAAATGGGACCTCATAAAATTACAAAGTTTCTGTAGGGCAAAGGACACCATCAAAAGGACAAATTGGCAACCAACAAATTGGGAAAAGATCTTCACCAATCCTACATCAGATAGAGGGCTAATATCCAATATATATAAAGAACTCAAGAAGTTAGACTCCAGAAAACCAAACAACCCTATTAAAAAATGGGGTACAGAGTTAAACAAAGAAAGCTCACCTGAAGAACATCGGATGGCAGAGAAGCATCTTAAAAAATGCTCAACTTCATTGGTCATTAGGGAAATGCAAATCAAAACAACCCTGAGATTTCACCTTACACCAGTCAGAATGGCTAGGATTAAAAATTCAGGAGACAGCAGGTGTTGGAGAGGGTGTGGAGAAAGAGGAACACTCCTCCACTGCTGGTGGGGTTGCAAATTGGTACAACCACTCTGGAAATCAGTCTGGTGGTTCCTCCAAAAACTGGGCACCTCACTTCCAGAAGATCCTGCTATACCACTCCTGGGCATATACCCAGAGGATTCCCCACCATGTAATAAGGATACATGCTCTACTATGTTCATAGCAGCCCTATTTATAATTGCCAGATGCTGGAAAGAACCCAGGTATCCCTCAACAGAAGAGTGGATGCAAAAAATGTGGTACATCTACACAATGGAGTACTATTCAGCCATTAGAAACAATGAATTCATGAAATTCTTAGGCAAATGGCTGGAGCTGGAGAACATCATACTAAGTGAGGTAACCCAGTCTCAAAAGGTCAATCACAGTATGCACTCACTGATAAGTGGGTATTAGCCTAGAAACTTTGAATTCCCAAGACATCCACATAGTAAGAATGTCCAAAAAGAATGGAGGAGTGGCCCATGGTTCTGGAAAGACTCAGTGGAACAGTATAGGGGAATTCCAGAACAGGGAAGCAGGAAGGGGTAGATGGAGGAATAGGGGGAGGGATGAGGGCTTATGGGACTTGTGGGGAGTGGGGACCCAGAAAAGGGGAAATCATTTGAAATGTAAATAAAAAATATATCAATAAAAAAAGGAGGAACAAAATACCCACAGAAGGAGATACAGAGACAAAGTGTGGAGCAGAGTCTGTAGGAAAGATCATCCAGATACTAACTCACCTAGGAATCCATCCCATATACAGTTACAAATCCAGACAGTATTATCTTTGCCCACAAGTACTTGCTGACTGGAGCCAAATATAGCTGTCACCTGGGAGGCTCTGCTAGTGCCTGGCAAATACAGAGGGGGAATCTCTGAGTGAGCCATTGCACTGAGCATAGGCTCCCCAATGAATGAGATAGAGAAAGGACTAAAGGAGCTGAAGGGGTTTGCAGTGCCATAGGAGGAAAAACAATATGAGTCACCAAGTACTCCCAGAGCTGCCAGGGACAAAAACATCAACCAAAGAGTACACTTGGAGTTACCCATGGCCCCAGACACATCAGCAGCAGAGGATGATCTTGTTGGACACCGAATGGGAGAGAGGTCCTTGATCCTGGAAAAAAAACTTGATACCATAGTGTAGAGGAATACCAGGACAGGGAAACAGGGGTAGGATGACTGGGGAAGGGGAGATGGCTTATGGGATTTTCAGGGGAGGGGGGAACCAGGAAAGGGGACATCTTTTGAAGTGTAAATAAAGATACCTAAATATAGCTAAAAATGAGTTTTAAGGTTGGTGAACATGGTGCCACTGTAACTGGTGAATTCCATTCTGCAGCTCCAATATCTGCAACATCTATATGTGGAGACCTCTTAGAGACATTCATCCATGTTTTGGTAAGGAAAGCAGAGGAAAGGGCTGGGGGTAGTAGAGCGAATTGGGGCATTAGGCGATCTCAATTCTGGTCCAACATCCTTCACGTGGGCAACCCTGGGTTCCTATGACTATGTTATGCCCATTGTAGGTTTCCCTATCAAAGAATCTCCAATGTTAGGTCTTGGTAAGGCTACCGAGAGGCTGGACAGTGGCAGAGTTAGTATGAATAATGACAAAAACAGCAAAGAGAATAGAGGAGAGGGGAGCTTGTGGATGGCACATGACCTGGCCAACAGTCACCAGGTCATGGATGTCCATCTAGTAGATCTTGTTTTTCCTCTTGGTGTGGTGCTTCCTCTGCCTCCTCCTCCTCCTCCTCTATCCTTAATCTGCCAGTGAGAGGAAGGACATCTTCTTGTTTGGTGAGGTGGTGTCAGACATTTCTGGCTGGAACCCATATAGGCTTAGGCTCATTCTGTGGAAAAACACAAAGGTAATCCCTCCTAGTTGTTAAGGAGAGGGTCTGGTCCCTTCCAAATTCCATTCAAAGGATCACAACATCATACTAGCTTGGGGAGGGTTATTATGTGTGGTGTCTGCCAATGGATGGAGATAGGAGGGTGTTTGGAGTTTTGTAGATGTTAAATATATTTGGTGTAGGTGAAGCTATCATTAATTGTACATTAAGGGGTAGGTGGTTGGTTGTCTTTTGTTTTAGAAGTTGGGTTTTTAGGCTTTAATGTGTTCTTTCTATTATTCCTTGGCTCTGAGGGCTGTAGGGGATCCCTATATGGTGTACAATTTACCAATGTGCGCAGAAGGTTTTAAATTGAGAGCTAGTGAAGGTAGAACCATTATTAGCTTGTATATGTTGAGGAATGCCTATGATTGGTAAAGGTTGAGAACATATGTCAAATTAGCCTTTATGAGTTTTCACTTGTTTGGGTAGCCCATAAAATAGCAGCATGCATCTATCTATTGTAACAAAGACATGTCTGTCTACAGAATTGGGGAATATGGGTGACATTATATGCCATAAGGCATTAGATTTGAGGCCTCGGGAATTGGTTCCAATCTTTGTAAGGCTGGGGTGGTAATAAGGGATGCACAAGAGAAGCATGGTTTTATTATCCTTTGGCATTGAGCAAAGGAGATGTCAGGGAAGCAGGCATGAAGTCCCTTTATATTTGTATGTGTCTGCGATGGAATTGGTCTGCTTGCTCAATCAAGGCTGTGAATGTCACTGTTGAGGCGGTTTGGTTAGCAAGAGCATTTCTCTCCGATATCAGGCTTGGCAGGGGACTGTGAGATCTGACATGCTGTATATAGATGGGGGAGGGTCCTTCCTGTAGGAGGGTGAAGACCTGTATGAGTAGAAGGAAAAATGGGTTGGCATCTAGCTTGACGAAGGATCTTGACAGCCATGGGAGCAAATCGGCAGCATATACACTGTCTGAAAAGAGGTTGGGGGGGAGGGGCCCTTGACTTCTCTTAGAGATAGATAGCATATAATTCTTTGTATTAGAGGGAGTGTTGGGCAGCTCTCTCAATTGTAGAATAGGGGGTTCATCCCAGGGGATGAACTACTGCTGCAGCTTCCCTCTTTCCCCCATTAGCAAACATTAAGGGACTCCAACTATTTTGAAAATAGTTTGGGGGGCAGCCATCAACACACAGGGAGGGCAGAGGCCCAGTTTTCATCAGGATAATGGGTGTCAATTCATCCTGGGAATCTTATTAAGCTGATAGCAAAGTGGGAGTGATTTTTAATTAGCATTGAATATTGAGGGGAAGGTGACAAGAGTGTCAGGTTCTTTGTCTAGGGTTTGTAGGGCTCTGTCCCTGCCATTTTTAATCATACTAGCAAGTAACACATCCATCCCATTTAAAATTTGGGTGTACCACCCATCAGGGTATGGTGCCATTCCAGTACCCTAGAGGTTGGTAAATGGCTCTCACCAGTGTAGGGGAGGAATTAAAGATAAGGAGCTGTATGGGCATTGTTGCATCATTCCTAGCAAGAACACATATTTTAGAGCTGCATTTTTGCAATTTAGAGCTTTGATTGTTTCAGGGGACAGTGTTCTTGAGATAAGGACCTTTTATCTCATTTTAGAAGGTTAAAGAAAGTCTGAATGGGGCTTGTGGGAAGGAGGAATTGGGGTTGAAACCAGTTAAAGTTACCCAAAAATCTCTGGAGGGAGGTGAGAGTTAATTTTTGAGGTAAGAAAGGGATGGATATGAGGGGGCTTATTGAGGTAAAGGAGATCTCTGTACCTAAAAACACAATGGGCAGAATAAGTTGAATTTTATAAGGGCCTATTTTGAGTTCTAGGGCAGATAGAGAAGGTATTAGCTGGTTTTAAGTTGGGAGTGAGCGGTAGGAGTATCTCCCCATATTAAGATGACAGGATCCTGGTACAGCTGTCCCCTGAGAGGCTCTGACAGAGCCTGACCAATACAAATGCAGATGTACACAGGCAAAAATTGGACTGAGCATGTGGACCCAAATGGGGAAGTTACCACAAGGGCTGTAAAAGCTGAAGGGGTTTGTAAGCTCATAGGAGGAATAACAATATCAACCAACCAGAACCCCCAAAGCTCCCAAGGACTAAACCACCAACTCAAGAGTATATAGGGGCTACGCACGGCTCCAGCTGCATATGTAGCAAGGAATCACTTTATCTGCCATCACATTGAGGGAAACCCCTTGGTCCTTGAAAGCGTGATGACCCAGGATAGGGGAACACTAGGCTGCTGAGGCAGGAGTGGGATGGCAGGTGGGGTAGCACCCTCATAGAGGAAAGGGGAGGGTAGAGGGGATGGGAGCCTGTGGAAGGGAAACTGGGAAGGAGATAACATTTGTAATGTAAAAAAATAAAATAACCAATTTAAAAAAAACAAAGTGATAAACTCAGAAATCAACATCTGAAATTATAATAACCACCAAAAATGTTATCCATATAGTGATATATGTTGAATCCTTTATCTAAATAAGGTTCTAATGTAGTAGCTACAGACTCCTGACAAATGGTTGGACTGTTAGACATTCCCTGAGGGAACACAGTCTATTCAGATTGTGAGGCTGGGTCAGAGTTGTTAATGGGGGATACTGAGAACATAAAGCATTTGGGAGTGGAGAGGGATGGGAAAAAGCAGTCTTTTACATCTATAGTTAATAGGGTGACATTGGCAAGGATGGCTGAGACATGGGGCAGTCCCCTTTGTGGACAGCCCCAGACTTGCATGATTTTGTTAATTGCCCTCAAATCTGGCTATAGTCCCCACCCCCCTGAGCTACTTTTTTATAACAAATATAGGGGTGTTCCATATGGTATAGGAAGGGCAGATGTGTTGTAGTAGAAGCTGTTTTTCTACCAGTTGTGTGATGGATTTAAGCTTCTTCATTGATAGAAGCCACCGTGGGACCTAGGCAGAGAGAATCAAATCTAACAGTACTCCTAGAATTGGGGATGATTAGGAGGAGGAGGAGATTTTTAGGGCCTCCTTGCATATTACTTTCTTTATAGGTAATGTCCTCTAATTTGATGTGGTCTCTTTCTGACTGGGTGGTAAGCACTACTTCTAGGACTTGCAAGATACCTTTCCCTAGAAGATTGGTGGCTACTTGAGCTACCAGGAGGCTTATGAGGTGGGTAGCTGCATCAGGGTCTTCCCACCTTTAGGCCTCTTTGATAATGAATTCTTTTTAAAAAAAATAGTAAATTCTGTGACTTAAAAAAAAAAAAAAAGATTTATTGTTATATACTGTAACTGTCTTCAGACACTCCAGAAGAGGGAGTCAGATCTCGTTATGGATAGTTATGTGTCACCATGTGCTTGTTGGGATTTGAATTCAGGAACTTCAGAAGAGCAGTCAGTGCTCTTAACTGTTCAGCCATCTCTCCAGCCTGATAATGAATTCTTGAGAGGTATCTTCTATGCCTAGGAGCTGGGCCCAGGGATCAATTGCCAGTCATGTGGGATCTCTTGTCTTAAGATTGTCTTGTCTGCTCCAGTATCAATAAGGCACTTGAATGGCTTGTTATCAATTTTAATGGTTAATTTTGGGTGGGAGCCTTCTCAGATGCTAGACACTCATTAAGCTTCTGTGGGACTAATTGTCTCTCCTACTGTTGGGGTTGAGGGCTGCCCCCTCTTAAGTTTAAAGGCTCCAATGGCTTACCATCCCTATCATATATGGAGGTGCAATATCTTTTCTAGTGGAAACCTTCCCTGCAGTTAGGGCAAATTGTCTTAAGGGGATTAGGATCTGTTATGGGAAGTGATGTTTGTGGCCATTCATTTCTCTAATATCCCATCTCTCCATATTGAAGCAGATTCCTTCTATTCCTGCCACAAATGCGTGAGCCACAGATACAATCTTGTATGAAGTGGTTCCTATATCCTGGGTTGCCACAATCTACCTATTGTGGTGCTCCTCCAGAGACCCTGGCAGGCTAATCTGGATTCAGAAGTCATACCTTACTATACAATGTTTTTAAAGAAAGAGATCTCTGACTGTGGGTTTGGGGATTGTTCTTTCCAGGCTTGTTATAGTTTTGAGAATAAAATCAGATAGGGATTCTCCCAGCTTTTGACAGAGAAGGAGGTGGTCAGTGCCTTCTGAACCTGAAGAGGGATGTTGAACCTATCCCAAGGGTTTACAGAGGTGCCTATTCATAAAACACTGCTTGCAATATTGCCTGCTGTACAGTCTTCCTGACCAAAGTATTCACTAAAACCCTTTGGCCTTGATTTTGCCTGACTTGTAGAAGCCATTCATTTCAAAATACCTCCTCCCATTGTAAAAACATCAGACGAGGCAGGGAAGAGCAGCAAATATCTCTCCAATATTGAGGCATGTTTAACTTGTCAATATGGCTCTGTAAGAAAGATTTTTTTCCAGGGTGCATGGATAACATCTTCTTTCACTGCCTGCCTACATTCTTTTAAGTGGTTTAGTTCAATAGGAGGTAATATTAACAAGTAATACTCAGGTGTTTGGGATTCTAGTTCTGTATTAGTCCTGAGTAGCATGGATGGTAGGGTTTGTTTTTGCAAGGGGGTCACAAACATTACTAAGTTGTTGCTTGGTAGATGGTTAGGGCTAAGGGACAATGGATTTTGTCAGGCTTTTATCTATGTGTTTTGTAGGTCGTTGGCTTTCACGGCTCAGGGACGGGAGTGGGAATGTGGGGGTATATGTGGGGGAGGAGAGATAACTTTCTCTGGTTAGGTGGGAGAAGATGAAATAGGGGGAAAGGCCAGTGGAAGCTCATTTGTTTTACTAATGGAGCCCTGTCACTGAATGAAGGAAGGAGGAACAGAGCAGATGATTTTAGTGCTTCCTCTGAGGAATAAGGAAGCAAGGGTGTTGATATATTGAATAAAAAAAATAAAGAGAAACATAACAATAGAAAAAAATAAATTAATTAAAAAAAAAAGAAGTTAGAGGATCTTTGCCAACACCAATTATGGCTGTCCAACTTTAAATGGGGGTTAGGGAGACCTTCAACCAAAACTAGAGAGTAGTTCTAGCTAGAAGGCTTCAGTTATCCTTTTAGCTTTTTCCAAACCCAGGTGATGGTGCTGAGTGAAAGTATAGCAGTTAAAGGACAAATGGCTTGTCTCCTATGTTGAGGGGTGGGGGGCTCACCATCCCTTGGTATTGGTTGCAGTGCACCTACTTTTCTTACTCCATATTGGGTGCCAGTCCTCCCTTTGTATACCTGATGCTATCTACAGAGTTCTGTAGGGTTTTGGCCCAGGAGTAACATGCAAGAGAAGCGGAGAGGGGAGTAGAACTGAGAATCTCTTCTGTGGCTGCTGTTACACTGAGACACTGCTACAATGAAAGCTGGCTGGCTGTGGGAGCAGGGAGAGGGAAGTGCAACAGCCACTGCTGCTCTGGCAGTCAGCACAAAGAGGATAGACATTGTGCTGTGCAGAGTGGTCAGGAGTCTTGGCTAGCAAGTGCCTTGCATCTTCCAAGAACCAAGATTACTAGCTGGGAAGTGACCATGGTGGACCCTGGTAGCTTCCAGCTGTGAAAACTTCAGGGAGAGCACACTCTTTCCCATGAAGTGTTTTAGCACTTATGTGACAGAAGCTCTCAGATGATCCATGATGGGGTAATTCTCATACATTTATTCTTTCTGGATAAGATCTTACATACATTTTGGGATGGGTTGGAGTCTGACAGCAGATGTTTTCTATTGGTTTGGTCTGAGTTATTAGGAATGTCTCATCTGCATGTGCAGGGGCTTGGGAAATTGCTTCTATGAAACTGAATGACACAATCTCCTCATAAGAGTGCTGTAGTCACGTAACAGGGGACTGGTAGGAAGCAGTTGAAACTCCTACCATCCTCTGGTATGTATGAGGTTTCAGTGCTTCCAATCCACTCAGCCTTAGCCAGTTTCCTGGCACTGTACACTGCCCCCACCCCAGGCAACTGGTATGGTATCAGCTTAATTTCAATTAAAATGATTTGAAGGGATATGTGTCTATTAATAATAAATATAATGGTTATTACTTTATTTAAATTCTTATACTGTTTATAAAAATAATCTATTCATTTATAAATGCTACCACAATATCAATAGTAATTCGACCACTGAATATTTTTAAGTAAATGCAATGTATAAGATACTTTTTGGCTACGTAAAGTAGAGTTACATATAATCATTTGGACATTTGTGGTATCTCAAACACAAATAATGATAAAATAGCATAGTACCTACACCTGCATGTTGTGTAATTTTATGCCAAATATAATTTGCTTGGACATTCAAGGGAAATATTAGTTTTATTTGTGACCTCTTTTTAGTTGTACTATAGAACAAGAATTAGTTAAAAGTAAATCAATGATATGACTACATAAATACGATCTAAACAAGATTAAAAATAGATGTGCTTAAGTGGATGGGAGAAATACCATTTTACACAAAGAACTAAAGGCAGCTAAAGAATGCTGAGAGTGGAAAAAATAGTCTTCCCCTGGGAAGAGCATGTGGATTGGTTATCCAAAACCGAATGGACAATCCTGAAAACATACACAGAAGAAAGAAAATGGATTAAATAGATTCTATTTATTTATTTAGGAATATATATGTATACATGTACACATATACATACATATAAATAACAGCAAGTAATAAAAAACAAGCTCATAAGTTTGAAAGACATGAAAAAGGCATATATTAGATAATTTGGAATAAGGAAAGGGAAGAAGAAAATGACATAATTATAGCATTTACCCAGAGGATTCCCCAGCATGTAATAAGGATATATGCTCTACTGTGTTCATAGCAGGCCTATTTATATTAGCCAGAAGCTGGAAAGAACCCAGATGTCCCTCAATGGAGGAATGGATACATAAAATGTGGTCTATATACACAATGGAGTACTACTCAGCAATTAAAAACAATGAATTCATGAATTTTTTAGACAAATGGATGGAACTGGAGAACATCCTCCCAAGTGAGGTAATCCAGCCTCAAAGGAACACTCATGATACACACTAATAAATGGATATTAGTCTAGAAGCTTGGAATACCCAGGACACAATGCACATATCAAATCATGCCCAAGAAAAAGGAAGGAGTGGCCCCCGGTCCTGGAAACTCTCAGTGCAGCAGTATCAGGGAATACCAGAACAGGGAAGTGGGAAGGGGTGGGTTGGGGAACAGGGGGAGGGAAGAGGACTTACGGGAGTTTTGGGGAGGGGGGACCCAGGAAAGGAAAACTCACTTGAAATGTAAATAAAGAATATATCGAATAAAAAAACAATAAAAACAATGAAAAAACTAAAAAAATAACAAAGAAATTAAAAGAAAAGAACTACATGCAATTAAGGAAGGATGAGGGTAGGAGAAAGATATTTTCCAGCGATGAGTCCATAATTGGTTTGCTAATGCTAAGTCATCAACTCTGAAATCATACAAACAAAATTAACCTTAAGCGAAACAAGCAGGTTGTATATACATATCTATGTGTCTGAACACACATGTGTGTATGTGTGTGTATGTGTGTATGTTTGTGTGTATGTGTGTATGTAAATACAGTAATTAAAGGAAAGCAGGCATGAATTTGAGAAGGAACAATAGCAGGATGTGGGAAGGGTTGGAAGTTAGATGGGGAAATGTAGGAAATGTAATTATATTTTAATTATATATATAACATGTAATTCAAAAAACTTAAACACCAAATGTATTACCTGCATTTGTGCAGCTTGGGTACATGATAAACAAAGTACATCATAAAAATATCACCTATTTTTATGGTATTGGAAAACATTCCAATTTGAAACATTAATGGAGTATTAAAATGTTGCTATACAAAGGTAAGCCCATATTTTTAAATTTCTTTTATTTTAATTTTTTAACATTTTCTACACTCTTTGTTTACAATCCAAATAATATCCCCTTTCCTGGACTCCCCCCCCCCCCATAAGTCCAATAAGCCCTCTTCCCTCTGCCCATTGCCCATAAAACCCCTCCCACTTCTCTGTCCTGGTACTCCCCTGCATGGCTGCATCAGGCCTTTCCAGGACCAGGGTCCATTCCTTCATTCTTGGGAATCATTTGATATATTAATTGTGTCTCGGATATTCAGAGCTTCTGGGATAATATCCACTTATCAGTGACTGCATTCCATGTGTGTTCTTTTGTGATTGGGTTACCTCACTTAGGATGATATTTTCCAGTTCTAACTATTTGTCTAAGAATTTCACGAATTCATTGATTTTAATTACTGAGTAGTGTTCTTTCCAGCTTCTGGCTATTATAAATCAGCCTGCTATGAACATAGTGGAGCATGTGTCCTTATTGCATGCTGGGGAATCCTCTGGGTATATACCCAGGAGTGGTTTAACAGGGTCCTCCGGAAGTGTCATGCCCAGGTTTCTGAGAAACCGCCAGACTGATTTACAGAGTGGTTGTACCAGCTTGCAATCCTTCCAGCAGTGAAGGAGTGTTCTTCTTTCTCCACATTCTTTCAAACACCTGTTATCTCCTGAGTTTTTAATTAGCCATTCTGGTTGGTGTGAGGTGAAATCTCAGGGTTGTTTTGATTTGCATTTCCCTAATGACTAATGATGTTGAACAATTCTTAAGGTGCTTCTCACCTATTTGAAATTCTTCAGGTGAAAATTCCTTGTTTAGCTCTGTACCCCATTTTTTAATAGGGTTATTTGGCTCACTGGAGTCTAACTTCTTGAGTTCTTTGGATATATTGGATATTAGTCCTCTGTCAGATGTATGGTTGGTGAAGATGTTTTCCCAATTTGTTGGTTGGCATTTTGTTTGATTGACAGTGTCCTTTTGCTTACAGAAAATTTGTAATTTTTTGAGGTTCCATTTGTCAATTCTTGATCTTAGATCATAAGCTATTGCTGTTCTGTTCAGGAATTTTTCCCCTGTGCCCATGTCCTTAAGGGTCTTCTCCAGTTTCTTTTCTATTAGTTTCAGTGTGTCTGGTTTTATGTGGAGGTCCTTGATCCACTTGGAGTTGAGCTTAGTACAAGGAGATAAGAGTGGCTTGATTTGCATTCTTCTGCATTCTGACCTCCAGTTGAACTAGCACCATTTGTTGAAAAGGCTATCTTTTTTCCACTGGATGGTTTTAGCCCCTTTGTTGAAGATCAAGTAACCATAGGTGTGTGGGTTCATTTCTGGATCTTCAATCCTATTCCATTGGTCCACTTGCCTTTCACTGTACCAATACCATGCAGTTTTTAACACTATTCTCCTGTAGTACTACTTGAGGTCTGGGATACTGATTCCCCCAGAAGTTCTTTTACTGTTGAGAATAGTTTTAACGGTCCTGAGATTTTTGTTATTCCTGATAAATTTAAGAATTGTTCTGTCTAACATTATAAAGAACTGAGTTGGGATTTTGATGGAGATTGCATTGAATCTGTATATTGCTTTTGGCAAGATGGCCATTTTTACTATATTAAGCCTGCCAATCTACGAGCATGGAAGATTTTTTTCCATTTTCTGAGGTCTTCTTCAATTTCCTTCTTCAGAGACCTGAAGTTCTTGTTGTGCACATCTTTCACTTGTTTGGTTAGAGTCACATCAAGATACTTTATATTGTTTGTAGCTATTGTGAATGGTGCCATTTCCCTAATTTCTTTCTCAGCCTACTTATCCTTTGAGTATGGGAAGGCTAGTGAATTTCTAGAATTGATTTTATAACCAGCCACCTTGCTGAAGTTGTTTATCAGCTGTAGGAGTTTTCTGGTGGAGTTTTCTGGGTCACTTATGTATACTATCATATCATCTGCAAATAGTGATAGTTGGATTTCCTTTCCAATTTGTACCCCCTTGACCTCCTTATATTGTCAAATTGTTCTAGCTAGAACTTCAAGTACTATATTGAAAAGATATGGAGAGAGGGGCAGCCTTGTCTAGTCCCTGATTTTAGTGGGATTGCTTCAAATTTCTCTCCATTTAGTTTGATATTGTCTACTGGTTTGCTATATATTGCTTTTACTATGTTTAGGGATGGACCTGGAAAATCTGGAGGAATTGGACAATTTCCTAGAAAGATACCAATTACCAAAATTAAATCAGGATCAAATAGATCATCTAAAAAGTCCCATAACCCCTAAAGAAATAGAAGGGGTCATTGAAAGTCATCCAACCCACAATGAGCAGTGCTAAGAGGAAAACTCATAACCCTTAGTGCCTCCAAAAAGAAAATGGAGAGTGCATACACTATCAGCTTAAGGACACACCTGAAAGCCCTGGAACAAAAAGAAGCCAATTCACCCAGGAGGAGTAGAAGACAGGAAATCATCAAACTCAGGGCTGAAATCAGTCAAGTGGAAACAAAGAGAACCATACAAAGTATCAACAAAACCAGGAGCTGTTTTTTTTGAGAAAATCAACAAGATAGATAAACCCTTAGCCAGACTCACCAAAGGGCAGAGAGAAAGTATCCAAATTAACTAAATTAGAAATGAAAAGGGAGATATAACAACAGCAACTGAGGACATTCAAAATATCATCAGATCCTACTACAAAAGCCTATACTCAACACAACTGGAGAATCTGGAGGAAATGGACAATTTCCTAGACAGATACCAAATACCAAAATTAAATCAGGACCAAATAGATCATCTCAACACTCCCATAACCCCTAAAGAAATAGAAGAGGTCATAGAAAGCCTTCCAACCAAAAAAAGCACAGGACCAGATGGCTTCAGTGCAGAATTCTATCAGACCTTCAAGGAGACCTAACACCAATACTCTTCAAACTATTCCACAAAATAGAAACAGAAGGAACACTATCCAATTCCTCCTATGAAGCCGCAATTACGCTGATACCAAAACCACACAAAGATCCAACAAAGAAAGAGAACTTTAGACCAATTTCCCTTATGAACATCAATGCAAAAATACTCAATAAAATTCTTGCCATCCGAATTGAAGAACACATAAAAACGATCATCCACCATGAACAAGTAGGCTTTATTCCAGGGATGCAGGGTTGGTTCAATATACAGAAATCCATCAATACAATCCACTACATAAACAAACTCAAAGAAAAAAAAACACATGGTCATTTCATTGGATGCTGAAAAAGCATTTGACAAAATTCAGCATCATTTCATGCTTAAAGTCTTGGAAAGAACAGGAATTCAAGGCCCATACCTAAACATAGTAAAAGCAATATACAGCAAACCGGTAGCCAGCATCAAACTAAATGGAGAGAAACTTGAAGCAATCCCACTAAAATCAGGGACTAGACAGGGCTGCCCCTTTCTCCTTATCTTTTCAATATTGTACTTGAGGTACTAGCTCGGGCAATTCGACAACATAAGGAGGTCAAAGGGATACAAATTGGAAAGGAAGAAGTCAAACTATCATTATTTGCAGATGATATGATAGTCTACCTAAGTGACCCAAAAAACTCCACTAGAGAACTCCTACAACTGATAAACAACTTCAGCAAAGTGGCTGGTTATAAAATCAACTCAAGCAAATCAGTCGCCTTTCTATACTCAAAGGATAATCTGGCTGAGAAAGAAATTAGGGAACTGACAACTTCACAATAGCCACAAACAGTATAAAGTACCTTGGGGAGACTCTTACCAAACATATGAAAGATCTGTATGACAAGAACTTCAAGACTCTGAAGAAGGAAATAGAAGAGGACCTCAAAAAATGGAAAAACCTCCCATGCTCATGGATCGGCAGGATTAATATAGTTAAAATGTCCATTTTGCCAAAAGCAATATACAAATTCAATGCAATACCCATCAAAATCCCAACTCAATTCTTCATAGAGTTAGAAAGAGCAATTCTCAAATTCATCTGGAATAACAAAAAACCCAGGATAGCTAAAACTATTCTCAACAACAAAAGAAATTCTGGGGGAATGAGTATCCCTGACCTCAAGGGATACCAAGCAATAGTGTTAAAAACTGCATGGTATTGGTACAGTGACAGGCAGGTAGATCAATGGAACAGGATTGAAGATCCAGAAATGAGCCAAAACACCTATGGCCACTTGATCCTCGACAAAAGGGCGGAAAAAATTCAATGAAAAAAACATAGCCTTTTCACCAAATGGTGCTGGTTCAACTGGAGGTCAGCAAGCAGGAGAACGCAAATTGATCCATTCTTGTCTCCTTGTACTAAGCTCAACTCCAAATGGATCAAGGACCTCCACATAAAGCCAGAAACTCTGAAGCTAATAGAAAAGAAACTGGGGAAGAATCTTGAGGACATTGGTACAGGGAGAAAATTTCTGAACAGATCACTAATAGCTTATGCTCTAAGATCAAGAATTGACAAATGGTACCTCATAAAATTACAAAGTTTCTATAAAGCAAAAGACACCATCAAAAGGACAAATTGGCAACCAACAAATTGGGAAAAGATCTTCACCAACCCTACATCAGATAGAGGGCTAATATCAAATATATACACAGAACTCAAGAAGTTAGACCCCAGAAAACCAAATAACCCTATTAAAAATGTGGTACAGAGTTAAACAAAGAATTCTCACCTGAAGAACTTCGGATGGCAGAGAAACATCTTAAAAAATGGTCAACTTCATTAGTCTTCAGGGAAATGCAAATCAAAACAACCCTGAGATTTCACCTTACACCAGTCAGAATGGCTAAGATTAAAAATTCCGGAGACAGCAGGTGTTGGAGAGGATGTGGAGAAAGAGGAACACTCCTCCACTGCTGGTGGGGTTGCAAATTGGTACAACCACTCTGGAAATCAGTCTGGCAGTTCCTCAGAACACTGGTCACTTCACTTCTGAAAGATCCTGTTATACCACTCCTGGGCATATACCCAGAGTATTCCACAGCATGTAATAAGGATATATGCTCCACTATGTTCATAGCAGCCCTATTTATAATAGCCAGAAACTGGAAAGAACACAGGTATCCCTCAACAGATGAATGAATGCAAAAAATGTGGTATACATACACAATGGAGTACTATTCAGCCATTAGAAACAGTGAATTCATGAAATGCTTAGGCAAATGGATGGAGCTGGAGAACATCATACTAAGTGAGGTTACACAATCTCAAAAGATCAATCATGGTATGCACTCACTAATAAGTAGATATTAGCCTAGAAAACTGGAATACCTAAAACATAATCCACACATCAAATGATGTACAAGAAGAATGGAGGAGTGGCCCCTTTTTCTGGAAATACTCAGTGTAACATTATAAGGCAAAACCAGAACAGGGAAGTGGGAAGGGGTGGGTGGGAGAATAGGGGGAGGGAAGGGGGCTTGTGTTACTTTCAGGGAGTGGGGGACCAGAAAAGGGGAAATCATTTGAAATGTAAATTAAAATATATCGAATGAAATAAAAAAATAAGAAAAAAAAAAGTCTTCCAACCAAAAAAAAAAAAAAAAAAAAAAAAATCACAGGACCAGATGATTTTGTGCAGAATTCTATCAGACCTTCAAAGAAGACCTAACTCCAATACTTTTCAACTATTCCACAAAATAGAAATAGAAGGAACACTACCCAACTTGTTCTATGAAGCCACAATTAAGCTGATACCAAAACCACACAAAGATCCAACAAATAAAGAGAACTTCAGAACAATTTTCCTAAATAATATCGATGCAAAAATACTCAATAAAATTCTTGCCCACTGAATCCAAGAACACATCAAAGAGATCATTCACCATGATCAAGTAAGCTTCATTCCAGAGATCCAGGGATGGTTCAATATCCAGAAATCCATCAGTGCAATGCACTACATAAACAAACTCAAAGAAAAAAACAACATGGCCATTTCATTAGATGCTGAAAAAGCATTTGACAAAACTCAGCATCCTTTCATGCTAAAAGTTTTTAAATTTTTTGTTGGATATTTTCTTTATTTACATTTCTTTTTTTAATATTTTTATTTTCTATATTTTGTTTACATTCCAAATGATTTCCCATTTCCCGGATCCACGCTCCCCATATGTCCCATAAACCTTCTTTTCTCCATCCCTTCTCCAATCACCTCCCTCCTTTTTCTCTGTCCTTATATTCCCTTCCCATGCTAGATCAATCCTTTCCAGGATCAGGACCCTCTCCATACTTCTTCATGGGAGTCATTTGTTATGCAATTTGTGCCTTGGGTATTCTGGGCTTCTGGGCTAATTAATATCCACTTATCAGAGATTGCATTCCATATGTATTCTTTTGTGATTGGGTTACCTCACTTAGGATGATATTTTCCAGATCAAACCATTTGCCTAAAAATTTTGTGAATTCATTGTTTCTAATTGCTGAGTAGTATTCCATTGTGTAAATACACCACATTTTCCGTATCCATTCCTCCTTTGAGGGACATCTGGGTTCTCTCCAGCTTCTGGCTATTATAAATAAGGCTTCTATGAACATAATGTATTATGTGTCTTTATTGCATGCTGGGGAATCCTTTGCGTATATGCCCAGGAGAGGTATAGCAGGGTCCTCTGGAAGTGTCATGTCCAGTTTTCTGAGGAACCGCCAGACTGATTTACAAAGTGGTTGTACCATCTTACAGCCCAACCAGCAGTGGAGGAGTGTTCCTCTTTCTCTGCATACTAGCCAACACCTGCTGTCTCCTGACTTTTTGACCTTAGCCATTCTGACTGGTGTAAGGTGAAATCTCAGGGTTGTTTTGATCTGCATTTCCCTAATGACTAATGATGGTGAGCACTTGTTAAGGTGCCTCTCGGCCGTCCGAATTTCTTCAGGTGAAAATTCTTTGTTAAGATCTGTACCCCATTTTTAATAGGGTTATTTGGTTCCCTGGGGTCTCACTTATTGAGTTCTTTGTATATATTGGATATTAACCCTCTATCAGATGTGGGGTTGGTGAATATCCTTTCCCAATTTGATGGTTGCCGTTTTGTCCTTTTAATAGTGTCCTGTGCCTTACAGAAACTTTGTAATTTTATGAGGTCCCATTTGTCAATTCTTGATCTTAAAGCATAAGCTATTGGTGATCTATTCAGGAACTTTCCCCCTGTGCCCATGTCCTCAAGGGTCTTCCCCAGTTACTTTTGTATTAGTTTCAGTGTGTCTGGTTTTACATGGAGGTCCTTGATCCAGAGTGGCTGGTTATAAAATCAACTCAAGCAAATCAGTGGCCTTCCTATACTCAAAGGATAAGCAGGCTGAGAAAGAAGTTAGGGAAATGACACCCTTCAAAATAGCCAAAAACAATATAAAGTATCTTGGTGTGACTCTAACCAAACAAGTGAAATATCTATATGACAAGAACTTCAGGTCTCTGAAGAAGAAAATCGAAGAAGACCTCAGAAAATGGAAAAATCTGTCATGCTCGTGGATTGGCAGGATTAATATAGTTAAAATGGCCATCTTGCCAAAAGTGATCTACAGATTCAATGCAATCCCCATCAAAATCCCAACACAGTTCTTCACAGAGTTAGAAAAAGCAATTCTCAAATTCATCTGGAATAACAAGAAACTCAGGATAGCTAAAACTATTCTCAACAACAAAAGAAACTCTTGGGGAATCAGTATCCCTGACTTCAAGCAAGTGACCTATGGTCACTTGATCTTCGACAAAGGAGCCAAAAACATCCAGTGGAAAAAAGATAGCCTTTTCAACAAATGGTGCTGGTTCAATTGGAGGTCAGCATGCAGAAGAATGTGAATTGATCCATTCTTATCTCCATAGGTGTGTGGATTCATTTCTAGATCTTCAATTCTATTCCATTGGTCCACTTGTCTGTCACTGTGCCAATACCATGCAGTTTTTAACACTATTGCTCTGTAGTATTGCTTGAAGTCAGGGATACTTCCCCTTTCCTGGTTTCCCTGAAACAGCAAACCCATCCCACCTCCCCTGCTTCTATCAGGGTGTTCCCCCATCTACCTACTCACTCTTGCCTCCCTGCCCTCAAATTCCCCTACAGTGGGACATCGAACCTTCACAGAACCCAGAACCTCTCCTCCCATTGATACTTGACATGGCCATCTTCTTCTACATATGCTGCTGGAGATAATAATAATAATAATAATAATAATAATAATAATAATAATAATAAACATATCTTATATGTGTTTACTGAGTGTAAAACAAACATTTATAGGGTAGTATTTTCAATTTTGTTTATTGTATGGGAAATGAGTTTAAGATTTGATAATTTATAATGCACAAATATATATCTTTCTTTTCTTTCACAGGGGCCCTGTTCAGTCTGATCCTCAGTCTTTTTGTACTATGGAAGGAATATGCTGTTGATTTTCCAAAATATATATCTATAGAAAGGAGCAACATGTGTGTCCCAGAAAATGTCCTCATTGACATAAAATATGGATGGTCTTTCATATTTGCTGCTTTTGGAACTCCCTTTGTGTGTATGTCAGGAATTATGTTTCATTTCATTGGACGGCACCTTGAGAAGATTCAGAAATGAACAAGATAAAATCCCTAAAAAGCACGGTGAAATCAGATGTCTGCAGTATACTTGAACAAAGTAAATTTGAGACTTGTAGATGAGCCAAGTAATGGAGGATCATTTACTATCAGTATACTTGTAAAACCTGGTATAGCCAAATGGATGCTATTTGCAAAGAGGTGCTACAAAGGAAAAAGTACTATAAGCCATTTCTTTTCATATTAGATATTTTCTTTATTTACATTTCACATGTTATCTCCTTTCCTGGTTTTCCCTCTGAAAAACCTCTATTCCATGCCCCCTCCAATGGTCACCAACCCACCAACCCACCCACTCCTGCTTTCCTGTCCTGGATTTCCCCTACACTGGGCCATAGAGCCTTTTCAGAACCAAGGGCCTCTCCTCCCACTGATGAATGATAAGGCCATCCTCTGCTACATATGCAGCTGGAGTTATGGGTCCCTCCATGTGTTCTCCTTGGATGGTGGTTTAGTCCCTAGGAGCTCTTGGGGTACTGGTTTATTCATATTGTTGCTCCTCCTATGGGGCTGCAAACCCCTTCAGCTCCTTGGGTCCTTTCTCATTTCTTTTTTTTTTCTTTCTTTCTTTCTTTCCTTCTTTCCTTCTTTCTTTCTTTCTTTCTTTCTTTCTTTCTTTCTTTCTTTCTTTCTTTCTTTCTTTCTTTCTTTCTTTCTTTCTTTCTTTCTTTTTTTTGAGAGAAAAGGGTTTATTCCACATTTCTTTTTTTTTATTCCATATAATTTTTTATTTACATTTCACATGATTTCCCCTTTTCTAGCCCGCCACTCCCCGAAAGTCCCGTAAGCCCCCTTCTCTTCCCCTGTCCTCCCACCCACCGCTTCCCACATCCCCGTTCTGGTTTTGCCGAATACTGCTTCACTGAGTCTTTCCAGAACAAGGGGCCACTCCTCCTTTCTTCTTGTACCTCATTTGATGTGTGGATTATGTTTTGGGTATTCCAGTTTTCTAGGTTAATATCCACTTATTAGTGAGTGCATACCATGATTCACCTTTTGAGTCTGGGTTACCTCACTTAGTATGATGTTCTCCAGCTCCATCCATTTGCCTAAGAATTTCATGAATTCATTGTTTCTAATGGCTGAATAGTACTCCATTGTGTAGATATACCACATTTTTTTGCATCCACTCTTCTGTTGAGGGATACCTGGGTTCTTTCCAGCTTCTGGCTATTATAAATAGGGCTGCTATGAACATAGTGGAGCATGTATCCTTATTACATGGTGGGGAATCCTCTGGGTATATGCCCAGGAATGGTTGGGGGAAGGGGAATTTGCTGTCTAGGTGCAAAGGTAAAATGATTTCCTCTGGGTTTTGAAATACATCACAATTACTTACAAGAGTGAGGATGATCTCAAACACTCTGGTGCTATTATTTAATTTTCAGTCTTTCCAAAGTTAAACCAATTTATGGTAGGAATTTTGGTTTATGAGGTTTAAAGTTTGGATCATCTGATCTATTTGGAATAATTAATTAACCACAGCTAATGCAGAAGTGTACCAAGGACTTATTTTCCTCTAACAGCTTGGGAATTTGAAGGAGAGTAACAAATTTCCCCTTTCATGTTCACACAGTTATATTCAACATCAGTTAATGCGGGGATAGTTCAATTGGATGAAGAGAAAGTTACACCTGAAAAATCAACTACTTTATATTTTCATGTTCCCCATCACATATCCTTCCAACACAAAGAAATTGTCACATGAGCAAGAGATTTATAAAAATATTGTACCATGCAAACTGTTTAACTTGAATAAATACAAATAAAGGTCTTGTTGCCAATCTGAACCAAAAGGCTTACTGTGGCCAGGGGATAATTGTATCCATAGAATGTGAATTCAGACATGCAGAATGATTGGAACAGTTGCAGCTATTTCATTATTTAAATCACATATGTTTATATTTAACCGTTTTATTTGTTTTTAAAAGTCTCATCACAATTCATGTCTCATTTCAACCAAATGAAAAGCTGATAGGAAAAGCCTATGTTAACTTTTAGGTCATAGGAGAACCTACACAAAATACAGACTCAGATTCAACACACCAATAAGATGAAAGATAACATGATATTTTTTAAATAATTTATATGCTGTGCTTCATATGTGAATTTTAAAAGGAGACATGGTAGAGTAGTTTTCAGTAATAAAAATGTATCATTTGTATGGATTCATTTTCTACTGGTATATGTTCTTACTAACTCAACATCAAGTAGTACCAAAACTTATTCTCACATTTAAAAGGTTCTAGTAATTGTTAATTATTTTCTGCTGTAGCTGGTAGTAAGCATTCCACTATTGTGACATCACATTTGCATACACGTTTTAGTTTGATATAAAGTATTATAAATTTAAATTTAGAATTGTTCTAAATGTTACTTTTCTGTTTATTTCATTTGATTTCTAGATGTAAATTTTTATCAATAAAGTAAACTTTGAACCATGAATCATAACATCAGTTGATATTTCCCTTGCATGTATATAATCTCTTTCACATTTAAAAGAATCCTTAGTTGAGTTGCTAGAGATAGGATGTTTGAAGGAAAAAGATCTTGAAAATTACCACTTGGTAATGATCTCTGAGAGTTCACAGAGTTCATGTGTATTGAAAGATAAAGCAATTCATAGAGATTCAGTTACCAGAATTGAAGTTTTACCTTTAAAGTTTGGAAAGCTACTTGGTTCCCATGACAAGCATAACTGGGAGGTCATTTTTCAGGGAATGTGGCAGTCTTCTTTTAAAATGGCTATTACTAGGACAGAAAATGGGGATGTTTGCAGTCATAAGCTGAGCTATTACACATAATTAGAATAAGTATATTTTAGAGGAATGGAAGGGAAAAGGTGATTCATTCTTATTTTACCATATTTTTAGAGTAGAGAGATGACAAAATAACCCCAAATTATCAGTAGTTTCTGTCTTAATAGCTTAATTTATAAGACAGAGTCAATATATGTGAAAACCATGTCAAATGACTTATCTCACCTAGTTATCCCATAACATCAGGATTATTTCAAGTTTCAAAAGAACATGATAATTCTGTTTATACTAAGGAAGTTATTGGGACAGAATGAAATTTGGGTATGAGTGTGGACAGTATATTCCATCTTAATTAATGAGAATATGTGTTCCTGTTATGAAATATGAGAAGTAATAAAGGAAAGAATTACAGTGTATGTACTTGTATGAGTAGGTACATACAAGTAACACATAATTCAAAATAATGTTCAGTTGGCTTGTTCACTTACATTCGAATGAAATAGCACAGTTTTTTGTTTATAGTCCAATAAAGAGTGACACTATCAATGAATACACATCATCACTTTTCAAATTTTACAGTGTCTCATGTGACCATTTCCTCATTCTCAGTAGCTTTACCCTGTGATAATTTGTTTTTACAGAGCTCTGTTTGTTTATTTATGTATAGTCATAGCCATGGATATACATATTTATAAGCCCAGGGATATGCACCAAGACAGTGATTTGTATCAATAACTATTGTGGTGAATAATAATTTTCTTTTTATAATTTATAAAATAAAAAATGAAAATTTTATCAAAACATTGTTTTACTTGTCTACTATTTCTTTGTATGTACTATTAATATATATATATGTGTGTGTGTGTGTGTGTGTGTGTATATATATATATATATTCTGTGACTTTCATGTGTAGATCAATGTGGAGAATGGACTCAAACCTATTTCCCCTGTAATGATGGTGCCTGTCCAATGATATATAATGCTATGGGGAGACACCACTGTGATAACTGGGACCAGGTGGGTTTATCTGAAGAACTGGGCAAGGAAACAGCTTAAAATATAGTCTAATGGATGGAAAGCAGATCTGTCAAGTTTGTCAAGTTTTTTGCAAGTTTCTAAGAATATGTAAAGTGTATGAAAATGAAGTCTATCAATAAACATGTTTTCCAAAACATTTTAAAAATAAAATATATGTTCTGGTACCTTAAAGAAAATGTTTCAGGAATAAATATTTCTAGACTGGAAACATTTCATTTGTTGAATTTGCTTCCTTAGATGAGTCAGTAATGTAGTAGACTATATAAAAGTTTTAAAAGTTAAAAGTCTTTAAATAAAAACATATACTTTCCTTTGGTAAATCTCACTAAGTACTATAATTATTATTGTCTTGTAGTTCTCAAATTCATGGATTCAAACACATTAGCAATTAACTCCAAGAAACAATAGCATCCTGATGTCATATTAAAGATAATATAAAACAACAACTCTTCATGGAGTAGTAATTTAACTATTAGGAGTGAGTCTAATTTGAATATGCTATTTCATGTTCCCTATCTTCTGTCCTCTGTATGTCTATTGCATTAGTCTGAATCTCTGCCTGCCTGAATTCTGTCCTTGGTTCTGTCCCTCAGTATGTACATCTGTTTCAAATAACCATCTTAGCTCTCTATTTATTCAATGCAATAGTCATCACATAGGCTGAAGGAATGGTATACTTCATTAAAAATACTTATCATTTTTGATAGGGATTAAATCATTGGCTCCAACTGAACTTAATTGATGCAGACAGCAATCAGTACTGCAAACATCATATTTATCAACCAATATTTATAAATGTTGCATTCAAACTTTCTGGTAGATTTTAGAAAGTTGGTTTTCACATTTATATTTGCTACTTTCAGCAAATGATGTACTTGCATTCTTCTGGATCAAGGTATGGAAGAGTAAAAAAAATGAAGGTTCCAGCTATGCATTAGCTTTGGTTATGAAAGCTAATTAAACAGGAAATCCAAGACAAGTAAGGTTGGTTATTATAATGTTGTCTCAAAAAAAGCTATGTATTCTTTCATACAATGCATCCCAACCACAGCTTCCCCTCCCTTTACAGATACCCCCACCTCCCCGCTTCCCCAGATCCATAGCCTTCCCATCTCTTCTAGAAAAGAGCAGGCCTCCCAGAGACATCAGGCAAGCATTGAACAAGATAGAATAGGACAAAGCACAAACCTTCACACCAAGGATGGACAAAGCAATTCAATAGAAGAAAAAGGTCCTAAGAACAGAAAAAAGAATCAGAGACCCCTCCTCACTCCCACTGTCAGGAGTCTATTGAGAATTTTCTGTTTAGATATGAACTACATTATTGTTAACTGGATTTGTTTGCTGATGTCTAGTTTCTTGAGTATTTTGCATCTTTTGGATATTAGTCCTCTATCTGATGAGGAGTAGATAAAAAGTTTTCCCATTTTGTGGGATACCTTTTGTCCTATGGATGATGTTCTTTTGCTTATGGAAGCTTTTAAATTTAAAAATTTAAAATTTTTAAAGTTCCATTTTTTTATTGCTAATCTTAGAGCCTGCGATATTGAAGTTCTTCTGTTCAGGAAGTTTTCTCTTTTGCCAATTCATTCAATTCTATTCCTCACATTTTCTTCTTTTAGGTTCAGCATATCTAGATTTATGCTGAAGTCTTTGATCTGCTTGGACTTGAGTTTTGTGCAGCATGATAAATAAATTTGTATTTGAATTCTCTATATGCAGTTTTCCAACTTTACAAGTACCATTTGTAGAATATGCTTTCCTTTGTCAAGTGTGTATTTCTGGCTTCTTTATCAAAACTTTTCACTTGTAGGTGAATTTATGTCTAAGACTTTAATATGATGCAATTTATCAACTTGTCTGCTTTTGCCAATGTCATGCTGTTTTTATGACTATACCTCTGTAATGCAGCTTGAAATCACGGATGGAAATACCCTTGGAAATTCTCTTAATATTCAAGATCATTTTATATACCCTGTTTTTTACAAGGTCTGTAAATTATTGTATTGAGATTTTGATGTAGATTGTTCAAAATCTCTAGATTTCTTTTGGTAGGATGCCCACTTTTACTGTTATTCCTATTGATTCATGAGGATGGGAGAGCATTTCTTCTGATATGTTCAATGTTTTCTTCAAAGACATGGAGTTTTAATCATATAATTCCTTCTTCATTTGTTTGATTAGACCTGCCCCACTGTATTTTATATTATTTAAGGCTATTGTGAAGGGTATTTTTCCCTGATTTCTTACTGAGTCCTTTTGTCATTTGTATATAGGAGTGCTGATTTTTCTCTTTAGTTAATTTTGTATTTAGTCAATTCATGGTACATGTTTATCAGCTGTAGAAGATCCCTGGTACATTTTTGAAGGGAGGTACCCCCAGTCCCTTCTTCCCTCCCAGTCTCACCCTTACAAATTCCTCCCTCCATTATCCCTCTGCCTTCTACTCAGAGAAGGGGAAGACCTCCTTGGTTATCACCCCACCCTGTTACATCAAGTCACCATAGACCTAAGAGCATACTCTTCTACTGAGGCCCCACTCAGTTGTCTTGTTAGGGGAAGAGAATCCACTGGCAGACAACTGAGTCAGAGACAAACTCTGTTCCAATTATGAGGGGACATACATGAAGACCAAGCTGTATCTGCTACAAATGTGTTGGGTTCCTAGGTCTAGCTGGTACATGCTCTTTGGATGGTGGTTCAGTATCTGTGATCACACATAGGCCCAGGTTATTTGACTCTGTAGGCCTTCTTGTGGTGTCCTTGACCCCTCTAACTAGCTCACTTTTGTCTCCTCCTCTTCGACAAGACTCCCTAGGTCTGCCTGATGTTTAGCTATGGGTCTCTATATCTGTTTGCATTGGGTACTGGATGAAACTCTTAGGAGACCATTATGCTAGGCTCCTTTCTGCAAGCATAGCAGAGTAACATTATTAGTGTCAGAGATTGGCTACTTTACATGGGATGTGTTTCCAGTTGGGCCAGTCATTGGCTGGTCACTCTAATCTCTGCCCCATCTTTTATCCATGTGTATCTTATAGGGAGGACAAATTTTGGGTTGAAGGCTTTGTAGGTAGGTTGATATCTCCCACCCCCCAATGGGAGTCCCATCTGGCTCAGGAGGTCGATATTTCAGTTTCTATATCCCCTGATGGTAGGAGTCTCAGATAGGGTCACCCCAGAGGCTCCCCAGAACCTCCCCCATCTCATCTTTACTTACTCCCAAAGATGCACCTCTTTAATTACCCTTCTCATTGCCAGCCCTCTCTCATAGCCCCGGCCATGGTTTGTATAAGTTTGGCTCCCATAGACTCATGTTTTGAATGCTTGGCCTAATGGGGAGTGACATTGTTAAGAGGTGTGTCTTTGTTATAATAAGAGTGATCTGTTGGAGGAAATGTGCCACTGTTGGGGTTGGACTTTAATGTCCTATGCTCAAGCTCAACTCAGTTTGAGTCTCTTCTGGTTGTGTTCAGATCAAGATGAAGAACACTTTCTTCCAGCAACATGTCTGCCTGCATATTGTCATGCTTCTCACCAGGAAGATAATGGATTGAACCTATGAAACTGTAAATCAGCCCAAATTTAGATTCCCTTTGTAAGAGTTACCTTGTCTTGGAATCTCTTCATAGAAGTAAAACCCTAGGACAGCCCCTTTCCCCACACCTGATCTGCATCCCTGTTCCACTCCTCACCCCTTCTCCCACACATTTCCCTTCTTCCATCTACTTCTTTTTTTAATATATATTTTTATTTTCTATATTCTTTGTTTACAATCCAAAAGCTTTCCTCTTTCCCAGTTAACCCCTCCTCATATGTCCCATAAGTTCTCTTCTCTCCATCCATTCTCCTGTCTTTCCCCCTCCCTTTTCTCTGTCCTGGTAGTCCCTACAATGCTAGATCAAGCCTTTCCAGGATTAGGGCCCTTTTCTTCCTTCTTCATGGGAATCATTTGATATAATAATTGTATCTTCAATATGCAGAGCTTCAGGGCTAATTAATATCCACTTATCAATGATTGCATTCCATGTGTATTCTTTTGTGATTCTGTTACCTCTCTTAGGATGATATTTTCCAGTTCCATCCATTTGCCTAAAAATTTCATGAAATCATTGTTTTTAATTGCTGAATAGTACTCCATTGTGCATATATACTGCATTTTCTGTATGCATTCCTCCATTGAGGGATATCTGGGTTCTTTCCAGCTTCTGGCTATTATAAATAAGGCTGCTATGAACATAGTGGAGAATGTGTCCTTATTGCATGCTGGGGAATCCTCCGGGTATATGCCCAGGAGAGGTACAGCAGGGTCCTCCGGAAGTGTCATGTCTAGTTTTCTTAGGAACCGCCAGACTGATTTCCATAGTGGTTGTATCATCTTACAATCCCACCAGCAGTAGAGGAGTGTTTCTTTCTTCACATCCTCGCCAAAACCTGCTGTCTCCTGTGTTTTTGACCTTAGCCATTCTGACTGGTGTGAGGTGAAATCTCAGGGTTGTTTTGATTTGCATTTCCCTAATGGCTAATGATGTTGAGCATTTCTTAAGATGCTTCTCGGCCATCTGAATTTCTTCAGGTGAGAATTCTTTGTTTAGGTCTGTACCCGATTTTTTAATAAGGTTATTTGGTTCCCTGGGGGTCTAACTTCTTGAGTTCTTTGTATATATTGGATATTAGCCCTCTGTCAGATGTAGGATTGGTGAAGATCTTTTCCCAATTTGTTGGTTGCCATTTTGTTCTTTTGACGGTGTCCTTTGCCTTACAGAATCTTTGTAATTTATGGCTGCCCTCTCTATATATATCTTTTCAATATAGTACTTGAAGTTCTAGCTAGAGCAATTAGACAACATAAGGAGGGCCAAGGGATACAAATTAGAAAGGAAGAAGCAAAATTATCACTATTTGCAGATGACATGATAGTATACTTAAGTGATCCAAAAAACTCCACCAGAGATCTCCTACAGCTGATAAACAACTTCAGCAAAGTGGCAGGTTATAAAATCAACTCAAGCAAATCAGTTGCCTTCCTATACTCAAAGGATAAGCAGACTGAGAAAGAAGTTAGGGAAATGACACCCTTTACAATAGCCACAAACAATATGAAGTATCTTGGTGTGAGCAAACAAATGAAAGATCTATACGACAAGAACTTCAGGTCACTGAAGAAGGAAATTGAAGAAGACCTCAGAAAATGGAAAAATCTTCCATGCTCATGGATTGGCAGGATTAATATAGTTAAAATGGCCATCTTGCCAAAAGCAATATATAGATTCAATGCAATCCCCATCAAAATCCCAACTCATTTCTTCACAGAGTTAGAAAAAGCAATTCTCAAATTTATCTGGAATAACAAAAAAATGCAGGATAGCTAAAACTATTCTCTACAGTAAAAGAACTTCTGGGGGAATTAGTATCCCAGACTTCAAGCAATACTACAGAGCAATAATGTTAAAAACTGCATGGTATTGGCACAGTGACAGGCAAGTGGACAAATGGAATAGAATTGAAGACCCAGATAATTCTTCTTCATTGTTGAATCTTTGTGTCGTTTGAATATCAGTGTGACTGAGGTCTCATAAAATCAATTGGACAATACTAATTCTGTTTCTATTTTATGGAATAATTTGAGCAGTATTAGTGTTAATTCTTTGAAGCATTGGTTCTGTGCTAAAACCATTTGGCCATGGACTTTTTTGTTGTGAGACTTTCAATGACTGCTTCTATTTCATTAGGGACTGTGGGTATATTTAATTTATATAATTGAACATCATTTAAGATTACTGAGTGATATATCTATTGAGAAAATTGTCCATTTCATATAGATTTTCCAATTTTGTGGAGTATAGAGTTTTCTCTTTTCTAATTTTTACTGGTCATTTTATTTATTTATATTCCAAAAATTATGCCCCTTCCAAGTTTCCTCTCCAAATCCCCCCTATCCCACTCATCATCTCCCTTGCTTATGTGAGGGTGCTCCTCCACCCAGCTACCCACCCACTCTTGCCTCATTGTCCTAGCATTCCCCTATGTTGGGGCATCCAGCCTTGTATCAAGTTATTTTATGTAATCACTTAGTGATATAAACTTTATTATTAGCACTGTTTTGATTGTGTCTCATAAGTTGGGCAATGCTTTATATTCATTTTTATTGAATTCTAGAAAGTCCTTCAGTTCTTAATTTCTGTCTTGACATAGTTTTCACTCAGTAGAGAGTTGTTCAGTTTTCATGAGTGTATATTTATTGAAATATAACTTTTATTCTTGGTGCTGTATTAGGATGTGGGAAGATTTTTAATTTTCTTTTATATATTGATACTTGCTGCTTTGCAAATCAGTATATGGATAAGTGCTGAGGAGAAGATATATTCTTTTAGTTTTGGGTGAAATGTTCTCTACATATCTATTAGGTCCATTTGGCTTATAATGTTGTTAACACTAGTATTTATCTGTTTAGATTTTGTATAGATAGCCTGTCTATTGGTGAGAGTGTTTTCTTATTGAGGAATTGAATCCATTGATAATAAGGTATCAATTACAATGATTGTTAATTCCTATTATTTTGTTATTGTTGTTGTTGTTGGTAGTAGTATGTGCGTGCACTTCCCTAATTTTGTTTTCCTGGTATGAAACTATTTGTACTTTCACAGGTGCAGTTAATCTTCATGGGTTGGAATTTTCCTTCTAGTACCATCTGTAGTACTGGAATTTAATATAAATACTGTTCAAATTTTACTTTATCATGGAATATCATGTTTTCTCCATTTATGATGGTTAAAAGTATTCTGGGTATAATAGTCTGGGCTGCCATCTGTCTGCAGTACATTGTCCAGGTTATTTAGGCTTTTAGAGTTTCCATTGAGACGTCGGGTGCAATTTTAATACATGTGCCTTTATATGTTACTTGGTATTTTTCCCTTATATATTTTAATATTTTTATTGTTCTGCATGTTTGTTGTTTTCTTTATTATGGAAGACTATTAGGAGGATTTTCTCCTCCATTAGTTCAGAAATTTTTTTCTTCTGTAACTTTGTTGATAACATTTTCTGGGCATTTGATTTGGGATTCTTTTTTCTTTCTTTCTTTCTTTCTTTCTTTCTTTCTTTCTTTCTTTCTTTCTTTCTTTCTTTCTTTCTTTCTTTCTTTCTTTCTTTCTTTTTATTCTTCTCTTCCTCCTCATACTTCTATTCTACTATTTGTAGTTATTTTTCTTTTCACAGTTTCCAAGATTTCCTTAATGTTTTGTGTCAGGGATTTTCTTAGACTTAACATTTTTTGACTGATATATCTATTTATATTATCATATTTAAAATGCATAAGATTCTCCCTTCCATTTCTTGTACTATTATTGAAGTTTATCTCTGTAGTTCCTATACACTTATTTAGGTTTTTCATTTTCCAAATTTCCTCAGTTTGTATTTGCTTTATTGATTCTATTTCCATTTTCAGGTCTTGAACAATTTTATTCATTTCTTTCAACAGCTCATTTGTTTTTTTTTCCCCTCTTGGCTTTCTTGGTAGGATTTATTCATTTCATCCAACTTTTGTTTTGTTTGTTTTTTTCCTCAGTTTTTAAAGAAATTTATTCATTTCCTTGATTTCTTCAATGATTTTATTCATTTTCTCTTTGAGACCTCTATTATAATCACAATTTTGATCTTAAGGTATTTACTTGTTCTTTAGCTGTGTTGGAATATTCCATGATGACTATATTAGGGTAGCTGGGTGTTGGTAGTGACATATTGCCTTGGTTATTTTTTCTCATTTCTAAAACTAATTTCTAGGCATCTGGGTTTGTGGCGATTATAGTCTGTGTGCTGATTTCTGAGTTTGCCTTGTTTGAGTGACTGTTTTGTTCCTTGTTTTCTGTTTCCTCTTTGGTTTTTAGCTAATGTGGACTATGGTCAATCATGAGGTCTATATCCATGTTGGGGAATGGGATCCAGTAACAACAATGAAGGGGTAATTGGGGAGAGAATCGGGGGACACAGGGAGTTGGGCAGGTTGACTAATGGGTGTCCTATTTGGACTTTTGGTTGCCCAAGTTCTTTCTGTTTGACCAGAGGGTCTCTGGATAAGTTGGGGCCTAACATGAGGGGAGAATAGGGTAGTATTTGTCTGAGCTAGTATTGGTATTGAGAGAGTGGGGAAGGTTCACAGGCAGGTGGACTACCTGCAATTCAGGTAGCCAGATGGCATCTGGCCAAGTAGGATGTCTTCACCTATGTTGAAGGCTGGGACATGGTTACTAGGAGAAGGAACATTACAGATACAAAAGATACAAAAGAATAGAGAAGGTCTAGTGGCCTTCTGAATTTTCTGGGATCTGGCATGGCCTCTTGTAGTACCTCCACTGTTCTATTGAGGCAGGTTAAACAAACAAGCTAAGTAAAGAGTAGGAGAGCAATCATAAGTCATAAGTGATCGGAAGGTGTATTAACTCTGACTGTGCAAGGCCCAGCAAATGTTCAGTATTTTAGAATGTAGAAGACATTTTCATAATATGGCATTATCATACACTAATAAAAGTACAATATTATAATATGTAGTATATGAATAGAGAAATCAATAACCAAACTGATTTTTATCTGTATGTTAGGGAACATGGAGAAGAGCATAATCTGAGAAGGAACAATAACATTGGAAGAGAGTTTTGATTTATAGGATTCTTGCTATATTATATGCCATACCTTTAACATGATTTATTTTCTGATATATATTTCTAAAGTATATGAAGTGGGTGAGTCTTTAAGACTAAGAGTATGAGAAGAGTAAGTCAAAAAGATTAGTGTATTGTTTGTAACTCAACGAGCAAACCTCCGAACATGATTTTGAACCCACGTCTTTCTAATACTAAACAGAATATTTCCCTAATGAATTTTTTATTTCCATAGTGTTTCTGTGCAACTGAATCTTAATATAATTGCTACTTATGCCCCCCCAAGCACACTAGATACCTAAGTGAATAATTTTGCAGCATCATCATCCTTCTCATATTTTTTTTTTTAGAACTGACAATAACAACAACAGCAACAACAATAACAGCGATAACAAGCTACCAACTGAGAAAATCAGTCCAAGACTGAGCAAAAGAAATCAAATACAGAGACAGGCAAGTACTTGAAGACCCAAAAATGAGCCCACACATCTATGGTCACTTGGAATTTGACAAAGGAGCTAAAACCATCCAGTGGAAAAAAGATAGCATTTTCAAAAATTGGTGCTGGTTCAACTATTTGCATGTGGAAGAATGTAAATAGATTCATTCTTATCTCCTTTTACAAGGCTCAAGTCAAAGTGAATCAAGGACCACAAAAAAAGCAAAACAAAACAAAAAAACAAACAAACAAACAAACAAAACCAGATACAGTGAAAAAGGGGGAAAGTCTCTAACACATGTACACAGGGGAAAATTCATCAACAGAACAGCATGGCTTATGCTCTAAGATCAACAATAAGCAAATGGGACCTTATGAAATTTCAAAGCTTCTGTAAGGCAAAGGACATTGTCAATAGCACAAAACAGCAACCAACAGATTGGGAAAAGATCTTTACCAACCCCACATCCAATAGAGGGCTAATATCCAATATATACAAAGAACTCAAGAAGTTAGACTTCAGAGAACCAAATAACCCTATTAAAAATGAGGTACAAAGCTATGCAATGATTTCTCAACAGAGGAATATTGAATAGCCAAGAAGCACTTAAAGAAATGTTCAACATCTTTAGTTATCAGGGAAATGCAAATCAAAATAATCCTGAGATTCCACCTTACACCAGTCAGAATGGCTAAGATCAAAAACTCAGGTGACAGCAGATGTTGGTGAGGATGTGGAGAAAGAGGAACACACCTTCATTGTTGATGGGATGACAAGCTGGTACAAGCACTCTGGAAATCAGCCTGGAGTTTCATCAGAAAATTGGACATAGTACTACGTGAGGATCCAGCTATACTGCTTCTGGGCATATACCCAAAAAATGCTCCAATATATAACAAGGACACATGCTCCACTATGTTCATAGCAGCCTTATTAATAATAGCAGAAGCTGGAAAGAACCCAGATGTCCTTCAACAGAGGAATGGATACAGAAAATGTAGTACATTTATATTATGGCATACTACTCTGCTATTAAAAACAATGAATCCATGAAATTTACAGGCAAATGGTTGGAACTGGAAAATATCATCCTGAGTGAAGTAACACAGTCACAAAAAAACACATGTTATGCACTCACTGATAAGTGGATATTAGCCCAAAAGCTTGGAATACCCAAGATACAGTTCATAGACCACATGAAGCTCAAGAAGTAAGCATAATGTGTGGATGTTTCAGTCCTTCTTAGAAAGGCCAACAAAATACTCACAGGAGGAAATATGGAGAAAAAGTGTGGAGCAGAGATTGAATGAAAGGCCATCCAGAGACTTCCCCACCTGGGGATCCATCCTATATACACTCACCAAACCCAGACAGTATTGTGGATGCCAAAAAGGGCTTGCTGACAGGAGCCTGATATAGCTCTCTTCAGAGAGGCCCTGCCAGAGCCTAACCAATACAGAAGTGGGTATATACAGCTAACCATTGAACTGATTATGGGTTCCTCAATGGAGGAGTTATAGAAAGGACTGAAACAGCTGAAGGTGTTTGCAACCCCATAGGAAGAACAATATCAACCAACCAGACACCCCCCCCCCACACACACACTGCTCCCAGGGACTAAACCACTAACCATAGAGTACACATGGATGGAGCCATGGCTCCAGCTGCATATGTAGCTGAGGATGTCCTTGTTGGGCATCATTGGGAAGAGAATCCCTTGATCCTGTGAAAGCGCGATCTCCCAGTGTTGAGGTATGCCAGGGCAGAGGTAGAAATGGTTGGGTAGATGGGTGAACACCCTCATAGAAGCATGCGGACAGGGTGGGATAGGGGGTTTACAGAAGGAAAACTGGTAAAGGGGGTAGCATTTGAAATATAAATAAATAAAATATCCAATAAACATGTAAATAAAAAAGCAATATAAAGTTTTATAGTTATAGAGATAAGATTGAGTGGAACTAGTTAGTACTTCACCAATGATCAGAAAATAGAAAATAGTAAAATTAATGCAGAATATACTGTGATGCTAAAAATTATACAGTATAATTTTTGTGGTAGTACATCAATGTGATGATGAATGGAGGTTTGTCTTTGCCTAGTTCTATCAGTCTCTACAACTGTCTCCCTGGCAGCAATTTATATTCAGGCTTCCTGATTTGCGGTTATTCCCTATTCTCATGTTTCCAATGTAGCTCAATTTTAAATAAGGATTCATTTCTTGTGATGGTACCTGGCCACCTCTCTACATGTCATGTAGAATGACAAAATCTATTCTTTTGAACCCATGACACATTTTCTGGAAGAATTGACGTGTGATTAAATGTTTAACTGGTTTTGAGGCTTGTGGGTTCTGCAGGCTTGTTCTAATGTTCAGACTTTCAGGTTCTTTTCAGAAAAGCCATAGTTTTTTATCTTTGGGAATAGGTTTTGGTGTCTCACTCCTGACTTGAAGCTGTATGTGTCTGGCTAGCTAGGGTTGATTTTTCCATCCTTTGTAAGCCTTACTCATCCTTTTCTCTGGAATTTTCAGCTTTTTAAACATTTCTGTTGTAATTCTCAGGATTTCTTCCCTATTTCTTTCCTTGGAATAGCCTCCATTCTTTCTGAATCTAATTCTTCTCTTTAACGGAATCATACTAAGTCAGATTCTAGTTCCCTATCTCATTGAAAGGCTGCTAAGTTACTACTACCAGTAAGGTTTATGGATTTTGATGATTTTGTCTTTCTCGGTGGTGTCTCTATTTAAAAGGTCTTTCAGTATTGCTTTTAAGACAGGTTTGAATATATATGTTTTTAATTTTCCTTTGTCAGAGTGTATTTTCACCTCCCCATTGTTCATAATGTATAGCTTTGCTAGGCACAGTATCACTGATTGGAATATGTTCTTTTAGTTATGGTAGATCTGACATGGAGTTTCAACTAAAGATTCTGAATTTAATTCCTTTGCCCTATCTTTTGTGAGTAAATTCTTTTTCCTACTTTATTTTTGGTATTGGAGGAGAATTAATTGTCAGGAAGTCTTTCTTTCTAGCCTCCTTCAATATATTTTTCCTTCCTATTCTAAAATCTGTCATTCACATATTATATATGCTTTATTTATATATAATTATGAAAATATATATTAATATTTAAATTATATATTTATATATCTATATATGTATATAAATTCAAATACAAACACACACACACATAAATGTATAATGGAATATATAGCCTCCCTCTCTTAGCACTTCTGTAAAACTGGTTGGTGGATGAATAACTTCTCATATTTTCTGCACTTGAGCAGGTACTGTAGAAATCTGATTCAGTCACCTTCATACTTTGCCTCTCCTAGTGATAAATTTATAGTCTTTTGTTTTATAATTTTATCTCATTTTGTTTTAAGTCAGTTCTCTTAGTAACTGATGATTATCGTATTTCATACATTTGTTTTCCTTATTAGAAAAAAAGAGAAACCCCAAATCCAGAGTCTTGTTGCAGGTAAATGCAGTATCATAATGGTCTTCAATAGTCTTCCATTTAATTGAAATAACTATTACTTTAACACTTATCTATATAAAAATCTATATCCTGGTAGTATATACTTAATACAATATTTTTATTAACTCTAAGAATTTTATACACATATGTCATATATTTGATACTATCTACCCTCACTCATCCTGCTAACTCTGGCAAGGTCCCCTTCCCTTTCAAACTTCATGTTCTCCTTTTTTCAAAATAATCCACAGAGTCCAATTTGTGCTTCCCATATGCCTCTGGGTGTGCAGCACTCACTGTTGAATGGTCAGTTTACCTGGGACCACACCCATAAAAAATTGGCTCGCATTTCCCCAGAAGTCATCATATGTCGATGTTTCCTCTCCACCTTCATGTTTGAATATTGACTGGCTTGATCCTGTATAGGTCTTAGGAAACACTGAAGTCAGGAGTACAGTGGTACTATCTTGTCTGAAAGACATTGTCCTGATTTGGTCTTTACCAACCTCTGGCTCTTACACATTGTACAATGTTCCCAGGGACATTGGTCATTCCCTTTGATTCTGTTCCATCTTTGTTCCTACACATCTTGTAGGCAAAACACATTTTGGGCCAAATGTTATAGGTGGGTTGCTGTCCTTATGTTGCCACTGGGAGTCCTGCCTAGCTATATCAGTGGCTACTTCAGGCCTCATATCCTGATAGGAGTCTCAGCTATAGTCACCCTCATAAACTGTCTTGGGACTCCCCCTTCTAGGTCTCTGGCCTGTCCTAGAGATGCAGCCCCTTTTGCAACACAGATTTCTGTTCTTTCTCAGCTGCTCTCCCTACACCTGATTCCCCCTATCCCCCTTTCCCATTCTCCTTCCCATCCCCTCTCCCATCAGGTTTCCTCCTTAACTCCATGTTTGGTATCTATTTTATTTTCATTTCTGAGAAAGAATCAAGCATTCTCCCTTGGACACAACCCTCTTTGTTAATTTGCATCTTTAGGTATCTTGATTGTAGCATAGGTATCCTGCACTTTATGGCTAATATCCACTTATAAGTGAGTTTTGGAGGTGATCAGGATGATATTATCTAATTCTACCCATTTGCCTACAAAATTCATAATGTCTTTGTTTAATAGGTGAATAGTATTCCATTGTGCAGATGTAACACATTTTCCTTATTCATTCTTTGGTTAAGGAACACCTTGGTTATTTCCAGTTTCTAGCTATTAAGAATAAAGTTGCTGTGAAAATAGTGGAGAAATTATCCTTTTTGCATTTTGGATCACCTTTTGGGTATATGCCCAAGAGTGGTATACTTTTCATTAGTATCATATCTTGTCATTTGAGAATTTTTGGGGATAGCAAATCAGGGATTATTTGAGAAAAACACATTTTATTTTCTCTATTCTATTCTTGGTGATATATTTTAAAGTGTTAATCTGTTCTGCATGTCTATCATCTTACCAAAAGAATGAGTACACTTTCTATTTACAAGTTATAGCCAATGAAGGCTCCTAAAAATCTCACACATGATACACTTATGACTCAAAAGCACAGAAATCCTGATTCTGTGACATTATGAATTATACTTCTATTTAAATATTTTATTTAAGAATTTATAAATGATATCTCAGGGTTATACCTATATTGTATTTACATGTTAAGTGGTAATTCTTTTCTATGTTTTCACTTTTAATGATAATTTTGCTTTTTTAATTATCTAGTCAATGTAGATATGAACACTTATGCTCAAATATAGTAATAGTACATAAGAGCATAGGAAGTTAAGGTTTACATCCACATGTCTCTCATTTGTATTTGAAAACAAATGGTGCACAAACAATATGGATTCCAAGGTGAAACAGAACATAGAGGAAATAGTGTAAAATGTCATAGGTTTTCTTGCTGATCTTGCTGGTTATTTGAGTATGCAGTTTTGACTATAAAAGTTAATTCTTTCTTGGTCAGTGACAGTTAATTTTCTTTATTTTAAAATGTGTTCTAGTACTGTCAAATTGCTAGATGGTTAACTTCTTTATAGAGTTTTGCCACAGAGGAATAGCATTCTTAGTAATTATTTTCACTATTTACCTATGTATGACTAATAATAATTCAAAATTCATGTCTTTAGAAAAATAAGTACTTGAAATAAAATTCTAGAAAATGAACAGTGAAATAATGTATCACTTTCTAACTGAAGCCAATTTGGAGCCACTGTGTCTCCTGCCTTTTCAGCACACTCTTCTAAGAGTATCATCTGTTTCTTCTGTTCAGCTGGAGGATAAGAACAGAAACAAGATCATAGTATTGTGTGACTGGGTTTTATGAATCACATTGGGAATTAGCACAATTGCTTGCAAATATATATTTCCCATGAACCAATCCGTGTATGATTACAACTGAACAACTGACTTCAAGGAGAGCTGAGAATGGTATTTCAATTGTGTGTGTAGGTATTGAAAGGAAGCATCTGGTGAATGGCTCATCAAGTTCTGCTTCACTTACTTCCTCAAGAATATTCAACTATCCCCTGGGGATTCTTTCACAACAGAGCACTGTGCTTTGTTATACAGATTTTGGTGCTGTTTTCAGTTCCTAATGATTTCCTTGCAAATAAGGTAGCTATGTAACTTATTGGTCAAACTAGAACACTTTTAGTTATGTTGTGTGCTATTAAGATGGAATAAATAGCATATACAAATACTGTCTTGGAGGAACATAGACACGTGTCTATCCAATGTATTGGCAGGTAATTATCCTTAGAGATGAAACAATGGCTGTTTGTTCATACCACATTGTGTTTTGTTCGGTGCTCAGCATTTAGCGAATCAATAAACACCTGTAGCTGTGAGTGAAGTATGAAACATTATGCAAGTATAATTATTTCATTTAAAGATAATCTCCTTTCCTTTTTTTAATGTGATGCATGTGGTAATTAGCAAATAAAAAAGATTAGCTTCATGAGTTATTGTCCATTAGCTACTTGATACTGGCTCAGCCAGGTTTCCAGAATGTACTGAAGACAGTTAATGACTAATGAAAAGTAATAAGGCATTTCTATCACTATGATTTCCACCACTAGTAAACTGAATCAGAATGATATTTCCTGTGTTTTCCTAAATCTGTTTCTGGATTTAAAAGAAATAGAAGCAGTATAAATTCAAATTCCATGTTCACCTTTCACAATTAAGAAGGATAAATTGGAGTATATTCAGAGAATAATGACAAAATGTTTAAAAGTTTTGGTATGAAAAATTAGGTAGAAAATCTAGTTATACTTGGATTGGAAAAATTAATAAAAGTAATCAGGGTGACTATAGTCAAATGTTTAAAGAGAGAAAGTAGTAGGATCTTCAGTGGTTAACCTAGGGTCAGTGTGTAGAAGTAAAAAGACAGCATATTTATGACTTGTATCTTAAAGAAGCAAGAGATAACACTAATAGAACATTATGTTGTCCCCACAAAGAGTAAGTTTTACATGAATAAGGCAATTAATTGGTGAAGATATTGTACCAGGAAGATGTTCTGTGTTACTTCCAAATTGAAAAGTGATTGTGCCATTTTCACTATAATACTAAAGGTACAGAACAAATGCTGCATATACTTTCTCATTCTTCTAGAAAGAATATATTAACTTTGAGATCCGGCTTAGTCATAGAAGTCATTGAATTGAGCTTTGTGCAAGGAAATATATGCATGGGTCTATATGTGCAAGGGTCTATTTTTATTTTTCTAATATAGACCACCAGTTAGACCAGCACCATTTATTGAAAATGGTTTCTTTTTTCCACTGTATGGTTTTAGCTTCTTTGTCAAAGATCAAGTGTTCATAGGTGTGTGTACTTATTTCTGGGTCTTCAATTCTATTCTATTGATTAACTTGTCTGTTTCTGTACCAATACATTGCTTCCTTCCTTTTTTTTTTTTTTAATCACTATTGATTGCACTGTAGTACAGCTTGAGGCCAGGGGTAGTAATTCCCCCAGTTCTTTTGTTGTTAAGAATTGTTTTTGCAATCCTGGGATTTGTGTTTCTCCTTATGAAAATGAGAATTGATCTTCCCATGTCTGTGAAGAACCATGCTAGGGTCTTGATGGGGATTGCATTGCATTTGTAGATTGGTTTTGGTAAAATGGACATTTTTACTATGATAATCCTACAAGTTTATGAGCATAGGAGATCTTTCCATCTTTTGAGGTTTTCTTCAATTTCTTTTTTCAGGAATTTGAAGTTCTCATCCTACAGATCTTTCATTTCCCTTCTAAGAGTTACACTGAGACATTTTATACTATCTGAGGCTATTGAGAAGGGTATTATTTCCCTAATTTTTTCTCAGCCCATTTATCATTCACATAAAGGAAGGAGACTGATTTGTTTGAGGTAATTTTATATCTAGTCACTTTGCTGAAGTTGTTTATCAGCTGTAGAAGTTCTCTGGTAGTTTCTTTTTTTTGGGGGGGGTGCTTATGCATACTATCATATCATCCACAAATAGTGATATCTTGACTTCGTCTTTTCTGATTTGTTTCCTTTGCAGGCAAATGGATGGAACTAGAAAATATCAACCTAAGTGAAGCAACACAGACTCAAAAGTACATACATGATATGTACTCACCAATAAGTGTATTTTAGCCAAAAAGTACAGAATGTCCATGATAAAACCCACAGAATTCAAGAACTTTAACAAGCAGAAAGGTCAAGTGAGGTTGTTTCAATCCCACTTAGTAAGGGAAAATAATAATCATGGGAGGCAGGGGAAAGGAGGGATTGTGTAGGAGAGGATGAGGAGCAAGGAAAAAAGGGAACATTTTAGATGTGGGTGGGGGCAGGAAAGAAACCCAGAGGGCCAGCAGAATGAATGGAAATATGCAGCCTCAGATGATGGGAGTTAGGGAGAGCCTCTAGAAAATAGCAGAGAGACTTGGGCTGTGAGAGATGCTCAGGACTGAATGAGAGTGACTATAGATTAAGTGCCCAATAGTGGGGAGACGGAACTCTAAGAGTCCACCTCCAGTAGTTAGACAGGACCTCAAGAGGAGGGATGGTGTTAATCAAAATTTCTGACCGAGAAGTGTTCCTATCTAAAAGAACTGTAGGGATAAAATGGAGATGAGATTAAGGGAAAGGCAATCCAGTGGCCACCCAACTAGAGATCTGCCTCATGGGAAGACACCGAGGCCTGACATCATTATTGAGGCTATGATGCGCTTACAGGCAGAAGCCTAGCGTATCTGTCCTCTGAGAGGTCCAAACAGCAGCTGACTGAGACACATGCAGATACTTATTGGGCTGAAGTCAGGGACCCCTATGGTTGAATTAGGGAAAGGCTAGAAGCAGAAGAGGCAACCCGATAGGAAGACCAGCAGTCTCAACTAACCTGGATGCCTGGGAGACCCTAAACACTGAGCCACTAACCAGATAGTATACAGCAGCCAGTCTAAGGACCCTGACACACACACACACACACACACACACACACACACACACACACACCACACGCACACGCACACGCACACGCACACGCACACGCACACACACACATAGCAGAGGACTGCCTGGTCTGGCCTCAGTTGGAAAGATGCACCTTAGGAGACATTAAGCCTTAGGGAAGGTGAAGGCCTGCCTGGTGCTGTGGGACATACTCTTGGGGACAGTAGTGAGAGTAGTGAGGAATTTGATGAGGAACTGTGGGAGGGGGTACCAGAAGGGGAGTGCAGTTACTGGATAGTAAATAATAAATAAATAAATAAATAAATAAATAAATAAATAAATAAATAAATAAAATTGCTTTATTAGAAAAAAGTCACTGACAATTCCACATGCTTAAGTGACCACAAAGCCTATTTCATGTACTATGTAATCTCTATCTTCATATTAAGAATGATTTGAAATAATATTTAGATAAGGTAATATGAGTTCCAGAGAAGTATATAGTAAGATATATGTATACATTTTTATAAGCTATATATCACTAGGAAAACTTATTTCTTCTTTCACTTCATAAGTATAAACCTGTCATGCCAAACATATATGCTTTGGCTGACATAGAAATGAAACTATTTCCTGGAACCTGACATTTGTAGAAAATCTATAAAATTATACAAGAGAAGCTTTGCTCTCTGAAGTGGGTTTTATCATGTAATGACTCTGATAAGGTAGATGATATTTTATTAAATTATAGATTCCTCCTGGCACATTAAAAAGTATGCCTGTCACAGTTAAGATTACCATTTGGTGAAGCAAAGAATAATCTGTCTGGTCTTATCAATAATGAGTTTTTCTCTACAGCTCAGTGCACAGTCTTCCTATTTCAGAACTTGATTGAAAGACATGTGTAATAAACCCAACTTGATGTACAGTTTTAGCAATTAAAATGAGTGTGTGTTTGTACATTGCATATCTCTATTTCAAGGCTCATTTCTCAAAGGCCTGGGATATCAGTAAGAATGAGGATAGTTTGTGATAGGAAGAGTAGGCAGTAACCTGTTCTGTTATCAGTAGGGTCTCTGAGACGTACTTTTTATAGAGTTTCACTAGATGGTCTTAATATCAATCTTATTTCAGGGAAAACATTGATTTTCAATAAAACTGTCATGTGAAGCAGTTTGTTTCTAATGTTTATTTCATTCCCTTTAGTGGTTGTTTTTCTTACTCTGGCTCCTAAATCTGATACAATACTCCATTCTTAGGACATATTTCCACATTTCCAATTGAAGTGTTTTCTTTAAATGGTCCATTTCTAGAGTTCCTTCATCTCTACTAAGAGATGGGAGCAAATTTTATATTGTCTTATTTATAAACATACTATGTTATTCTTTTAAAATTGTTCTTTGAAATATTCATAATGTATACAATGTACCTTAATATATTATCTCCCCCTCCCTCTTTCCACCTTTCCTATCTCCTCAATAAAACACATTTCCAGCTTCAAGTCCTTTGCAAAAATAACCTACTGAGTTTAAACAGTGCTGCTAATCTGTGTGTCACTGAGGGCTTATCATTATAGACAACCTACCAGTGAACACCCCTCAGAGAAGAATAACTTTCCATTTGCAAGGTACCATCAAATACCAATAGCACTTCAGCTAGGGTAGAGCATAAGAAGCCCTCTTTGCAATGGACAATCTATATGGGAGCTCATCCCTGGAAAGTCTAATTCTCACTATGGCATCATTAGTTGCTTGGTTTCTTTGTCTAAAGTTGGAATACAGTAACATGTCTTGCTCCCAATGCTAACATTATCTGGTTATGTTTATACAACCATCTCTTCAGAGAGACAGTTTCATAGAAGACTTCTTGGTATTCTGCCTCATACAATCTTTCCTCTCCCCTTTTCATAGTGTTCACTGAATTGTAAATACAGGAGCTATGATATAAAAGTATTCTATCCATTAGGGCTGGGCTTCCCATGATCTACTGATCACTGCATTATGTTTTTGTTTCTCTTTTCTGTGAGGTCTCCATTTGCTGTAAACAGAGGCTTTTTGTTGTGGTGTGGTGTCTACAGTTCTATGTATTTCTATAGTATATATGTATAGTAAAAAAATTACGCTGGTCTAGGAAAGTGTCATTAGCACATTTTTTCTAATGTTCATAACTTCACTAGGCCCAGGAAGCTAGTTAGTTTTCCAGTACCACACATGGTTTCACTCCTATTCAGTGGCATTAAGTCAATCAAACAGTTGTTCATTACCACAAACATATAAGGGCAATGTTTTACACATTTACATATACCTTGCCATGCTGGATATTATCATATATGTTACATCTGGTTAGGACTATTTAATTGCTTCTCTCCCTTGGCAGTATTCATAATACTTTCTGGAACCATGGGACCTCAACCACAGGAAAGAGGTTTCCAGCCCAGATCCATCTTGAATCATCTGAATCATGTGTCCTAGGTGTGTTCTATCTTCAACAATAAGGGCACACCCTTAATCCTTGAGAAGTAACCAAATGATACATAGATCTCCTACATGGTTTGAGAATGACTCACTACCCTGTCCATTCATTCAAAAAGAGAATTTCTTTTCCTGGTACTACTGTTTATGTTAGTGTATGTTTCTTGTCAGGAGTTGGCTTTAGTGGAATTGGTTTCTGTATCTATGTTATATAGTTTCTCTCTCTCTTTCTCTCTCTCTCTTTCTCTCTCTCTCTCTCTCTCTCTCTCTCTCTCTCTCTCTCTCTCTCTCTCTCTCTCTCTCATATGTTCTGATGGCTGTTCTTGGTGGCCAACTTGGCTATATCTGAATTAACTAAAACCCAAAAATAAAAGGCACAGCTGTGAAGGATTTTTGTTTACTTTGAAGTATCAACATGTACTTCTATGAGGTAGGAAGACAGATCTTTAATCCAGATCATTTGAGTTAAGAAAATACACCTCTAATCTGGACAACAAATTCTGCTGTAAAGAAACATGAAAGAGAAGGCATCTGTTCTTTGCCTGTTTGCTCTTGTCTCATTATCAAGTACACTCCTTCATGAGACACCAAGCCTCATGGACTGAGGAGCTAATGGATTGTTAGACATTCTGTTCATAGCCAGATGTTATTGGGCTAGTTATTTTGCAGCCTAGAAATCATTCTAGTATATCAGCTTTCTGTCTATGTAGAGAGATAAATTCTATAAGTTCTATAACTCAAAAGCAACCCTGCCCAATATATATATTATTGTATATAATAAAAATGTTTTATATACAATTTTAAATAAATATAAAAGAACATGATTCTGAGCCTTCTAGTTTCTGTCTGCTGCTGGAGACCACCCTCTTCTACAGGGCTGCATACCCAGATGGCTCTGGGAGATAGATGGCCTTCCAGGTGTGTGGACGGGCTTGAAAGTGGAAGTAGGACCACCCCTCCTGTTCAGAGGAAGTGGTCTGAAACCATCAGGACACAAGAACCCTGGGGCAGCTGAGCACAGGTGTCTTCTGATTTCCATGTGCCCCCAGAGCTGATCCTGGGCCACAGAACTACATATACCAATATCACCATGAGGGAGCTGGTCTCTCAGGAGTGCCTACACACCTGCATACATGGAGAGAACTGGCCCCCTAGAGCACTGACTGTGGCTTGCAGGACACAAGCTACAGTCAGAGACAACAAGACCAGCTAACACCAGAGATAACCAGATGGCAAAAGGCAAACATAAGAATGTTACCAACAAGCCTGGGGCACCGGGATCCAGTCCGGAGGCCTCTGGCAGGAGCCTTCCGGTCTCAGCCTCTGGATCGGGAATAGCCTGGGCCACTGCACCCCATCTCCAGGCAGTGTAGGAGGCCAGCTGGGCACTCAGAGGCCGGCTGGGAGGAGGCAGTGTGCACCGGTGAGTCCAGCCCTGCAGAGCAGAGGATCCAGTCCAGAGGCCTCTGGCAGGAGCCTTCTGGTCTCCTCTGGATCAGGAACAGCCTGGGCCACTATGCCCCATCTCCAGGCAGTGCAGGAGGCCAGCTGGGCACCCGGAGGATGGCTGGGAGGAGACAGCATACACTGGTGAGTCCAGCCCTGCAGGGCGGAGGATCCAGTCCAGAGGCCTCTGGTGGAAGACTTCCGGTCTCCTTCTCTGGATCTGGAACAGCCTGGGCCATGGCGCCCTTCTCCAGGCAGTGCAGGAGGCCAGCTGTGCACTGGGAGGCCAGCTAGGAAGAGGCACCTTGAACTGGTGAGTCCAGCATTGACAACAAAACCAAATAACACCAGTGAGAACTAGATGGCAAAAGGCAAATGTTGGAACATTACTAACAGAAATCAAGCCAATATGGCAGCATCTGAACCCAATTCTCTATTAACAGCAAGTCCTAGATACCCCAACACACCAGAAAAACAAGATTTGGATTTAAAATCACTGGTCATGATGCTGAAACAGGAACACATGAAGGACATAAATAAATCTCTTAAAGAAATTCAGGAGAATAATGAATCAAATGTTAGAAGCCCTTACAAGGGAAACACAAAAAACATTGAAAGAAATTCAGGAGAATACAGGTCAAAAGATAGAAGCCAATAAGGCAGAAACACAAAAATTGCTTAAAGAAATACAGGAGAGCTTTGGTGAACAGGCTGAGGTCATAAAAGCAGAAATACAAAAATCTCTTAAAGAATTACAGGAAAACACAAACAAGCAAGTGAAGGAGCTGAACAAAACCATCCAGGATCTAAAAACAGAAGTAGAAACAACTAAGAAATCACAAAGGGAGAAAACTTTGGAGATAGAAAACCTTGGGAAGAAAACAGGGGCCACAGATGCAAATATCAACAACAGAATACAAGAGATAGAAGAATCTCAGATGCTGAAGATACCATAGAAACCATGGACTCAACAGTTAAAGAAAATACAAAATGCAAAAAGCTTGTAACTCCAAACATCCAGGAAATCCAGGAAATAACAAGAAGACCAAACTTAAGGATTATAGGCATGGATGAGAGTGAAGATTTACAACTTAAAGGGCCAACAAACATCTTCAATAAAATTATGGAAGAAAACTTCCCTAACCTAAAGTGAGAGATGCCCATGAATATACAAGAAGCCTACAGAACTCCAAACAGACTGGACCAGAACAGAAATACCTCCCGTCACATAATAATCAAACCCCCAAATGTACTAAGCAAAGAAAGAATATTAAAGGCAATAAGAGAAAAAGGGCAAGTAACATATAAAGGAAGACATATCAGAATCACACCAGACTTCTCACCAGAGACCATGAAATCTAGAAGATCCTGGGCAGATCTCATACAGACTCTAAGAGAACAGAAATGCCAGCCAAGACTACTATACCCAGTGAAACTCTCAATCACTATAGATGGAGAAACCAAGATATTCCATGACAAAACCAAGTTTACGCAATATCTTTCCACAAACACAGACCTGCAAAGGATAATAGGAGGAAAACACCAATACAAGAAGGAAACATTCACCCTGGAAAAAGCAAGATAGTAACCTTCTTTCATCAAACCCAGAAGAAGATAACCAATCAAATATAAAAAATAACATCAAAAATGACAGGAAGTAATAATCACTATTCCTTAATATCTCTTAACATCAATGAACTCAATTCCCCAATAAAAAGACATAGACTAACACACTGGATACGTAAACAGGACCTCACATTTTGCTGCAAACAGGAAACACATCTCAGTGTCAAAGACAAATACTACCTTAGAGTAAAAGGCTGGAAGACAATTTTACAAGCAAATGGTCTCAGGAAACAAGCTGGAGTAGCCATTCTAATATCAGATCAAATTGACTTTCAACCTAAACTCATCAAAAGAGACACAGAGGGACACTTCTTGCTGGTCAAAGGAAAAATACACCAAGAAGAACTCTCAATCCTGAACATCTATGCTCCAAATGCAAGGGTATCCTCATTCATAAAAGAAACGTTACTAAAGCTCAAAGCACACATTGCACCTAACACAATAATTGTGGGTGACTTTAACACTGCACTTTCTTCAATGGACCGAACAGGAAAACAGAAACTGAACAGGGACACAGTGAAAGTAATTGAAGCTTTGGACCAATTACATTTAACATATATATATATATATATATATATATATATATATATATATATATATAAACATTTCATCCAAAAGCAAAAGAATATACCTTTTTCTCAGCACTTCATGGTACCTTCTACAAAAATCGATCATATAATTGGTCACAAGACAAACCTCAACAAATATAAGAAGATTGAACTAATCCCATGCCTCCTATCAGATCACTATGGAGTAAAAGTGGTCTTCAATAGAAACAAAAACAACAGAAACTGAACAATACTCTATTCAATTATACCTTGGTCAAGGAAGAAATAAAGAAAGAAATCAAAGACTTGGAATTTAATGAAAATGAAGGCACAACACACCCAAATCTATGGGACACAATGAAAGCAGTTCTAAAAGGAAAACTCATAGCCCTGATTTCCTCCAAAATGAAGATGGAGAGAGCATACACTAGCAGCTTAATGGTACGCCTGACAGCCCTGGAACAAAAAGAAGCTAATTCACCCAGGAGGAGTAGAAGTCAGGAAATCATCAAACTCGGGGCTGAAATCAATCAAGTAGAAACAAAGAGAACCATACAAAGAATCAACAAAACCAGTAGCTGGTTCTTTGAGAAAATCAACAAGATAGATAAACCCTTAGCCAGACTGACCAAAGGGCACAGAGAAAGTATCCAGATTAATAAAATTAGAAATGAAAGGGAGATATAACAACAGAAACTGAGGAAATTAAAAAAAAATCATCAGATCCTACTACAAAAGTCTATACTCAACAAAACTGGAAAATCTGGACGAAATGAACAGTTTCCTAGATAGATATCAAACACCAAAATTAAATCAGGATCAAATAGATCATCTAAACAGTCCCATAACCCCTAAAGAAATGAAAGGGGTCATAGAAAGTCTCCCAACCAAAAAGAGCACGGGACCAGATGGCTTCAGTGCAGAATTCTATCAGACCTTCAAAGAAGACCTAACACCAATACTCTTCAAACTATTCCACAAAATAGAAACAGAAGGAACACTACCCAACTCGTTCTATGAAGCCACAATTATGCTAATACCAAAACCACACAAAGATACAACAAAGAAAGAGAACTCCAGGCCAATTTCTCTTATGAATATCAATACAAAAATACTGAATAAAATTCTTGCCAATCGAATCCAAGAGCACATCAAAACAATCATCCACCATGATCAAGTAGGCTTTATCCCAGGGATGCAGGGGTGGTTCAGTATAAGGAATTCCATCAATACAATCCACTACATAAACAAACTCAAAGAAAAAAAAAACATATGATCCTTTCATTAGATGCTGAAAATACATTTGACAAAATTTGGCATCCTTTCATGCTAAAAGTCTTGGAAAAAACAGGAATTCAATGCCCATACCTAAACATAGTTAAAGCAATATACAGCAAACTGGTAGCCAACATCAAACTAAATGGAGAGAAACTTGAAGCAATCCCACTAAAATCAGGGACTAGACAAGGCTGCCCTCTCCATATCTTTTCAATATAGTACTTGAGGTACTAGCTAGAGCAATTAGACAACATAAGGAGGTCAAAGGGATACAAATTGGAAAGGAAGAAGTCAAATTATCACTATTTGCAGATGATATGATAGTATACTTATGTGATCCAAAAAACTCCACCAGAGAACTCCTACAGCTGATAAACAACTTCAGCAAAGTGGCTGGGTATAAAATCAACTCAAGCAAATCAGTTGCCTTCCTATACTCAAAGAATTAGCAGGCTGAGAAAGAAGTTAGGGAACTGACACCCTTCACAATAGCCACAAACAATATAAAGTATCTTGGTGTGACTCTAACCAAACAAGTGAAAGATCTATAGGACAAGAACTTCAGGTCTCTGAAGTAGGTAATCGAAGAAGACTTCAGAAAATGGAAAAATCTCCCATGCTCTTGGATCGGCAAGATTAATATAGTTAAAATGGCCATCTTGCCAAAAGCAATCTACAGATTCAACGCAATACCCATCAAAATCCCAACTCAGTTCTTCACAGAGTTAGAAAAATCAATTCTCAAATTCATCTGGAATAACAAAAAACCCAGGAAAGCTAAAACTCTTCTCAACAGTAAAAGAACTCCTTGGGGAATAAGTATCCCAGACCTCAAACAGTACTACAGAGTAATAGTGATAAAAACTGTATATTATCGGCACATTGACAGGGAAGTGGACCAATGGAATTGAATTGGAGACCCAGAAATGAATGCACACACCTATGGTCACTTGATCTTTGACAAAGGAGAGGAAAATATGCAGGGGGGGGGAAGATAGCCTTTTCAACAAATGGTGCTGGTTCAACTGGAGGTCAGCATGCAGAAGAATGCCAATCCACTGACCCAGAGAAGCTAAGTAACAAGGAGGGCACAGTGTCAGGGGGGACACAAAGATCTCCCTGGGAAGGGAAAATAGAATATATTTTACAGGGGGTCTGTGAGTGGGTTACAATGGGAACAAGAGGGAGCAGATGGGGATGGAGGTAGTGAGTACAATGAGAGAGATGAATGGAATTGGGGTGCACTTCAGGAGTGAGGTTGCTGAGCGTCATGCAAGAGGAACAACAAATAGCTTTAGAACTCACAGGTACAACTCTGAGGACCACATTTCCTGAGGACTTTATACTAATATGGAGTTCTGCTTTGCTTGCTGCCTTCACATACCTCTTGATCTAAGAATTGTATGAAAAACTCTAAGGGGGCTTCAAGCCCCTCACTGGGCAGTATCTCCTACATTCACAACAATAGTGTTAGGATTCTGTCTAAGATCCAGCCCACAATTACCTGGCAACAGCCATGTATGCCCCTCCCTATAGTTGCCTGGCAACAGCCAGGTAGGCCTGGCCCACTATAAAAGGGGCTACTTGCCCCTCCCCTTTCTCTCTCTCTCTCTCTCTCTCTCTCTCTCTCTCTCTCTCTCTCTCTCTCTCTCTCTCTCTCTCTCTCTCTCCCTTTCTCCGCCTCCACTACCCCACTAACTCCCATCCTCTGCCCTGAATAAACTCTTTTCTATACCATGTATGTGTGTGTCTGGTCCCTCAGGGGATGGGATGCCTGGGCATGGGCCCACCTAGGCACCCCCTTCACCACACCACCTTCTCCACAGTGCCTTATACACTTATAAACCTCTTTCTCTTTTTATGAACCCAACAAATAGTGTTTGTTCTTTTTCAGGCAATGATGCTGGAACAGAATAATGATGCAGTCACTACTCTAGGTAAGAACTTAGAAATGTAGACTTTTAGCTATGATTACTATCCTTAGAAAGCATTTGGAAGAATAAAATTGTTAGTGAAGTTAGGTTAAGATGCTTTTCTAATGGCTCTGATACAGAAATTCTTAGAGAACAATTTAAAGTTCAGAAAGGCATACTCTACATAGTTAAGCTATTTATGATCAGGGAACATGAACAACGGCAGCACTGGCTGATTTGACTTCACCAAGGCTCAACTGGTGATGATTGATTTCTTATACCCATTTTTGCTCTCAGCTTCCTGATATGATTTATTAAGAATTGCTGATAAATAGATATGCATTCTGAGGACTTAAAATAGAGATATCTGATTCTTAATTAAACATGCAGATTTGTGATTCTTTTAACTCTCAATTTGCAGCCCCATAGGAAGAACAACAATATCAACCAACCAGGCCCCGTAAAGCTCCCAGGGACTAAACCACCAACCAAAGAATACACATGGAGGGACCCATGGCTCCAGTTGCATATGTAGCAGAGGATTATCACCAGGCATCCCTGGGAGGGGAGCCCCTTGGTCCTGTGGAGGCTGGATGACTCAGGGTAGGGGAAATACTAGGGCACTGAGACCGGAGTGGGTCTGTGGGGCGCACCATCATAGAGGCAGGGGAGGGGGGAGGGGGTAGAAGGTTTATGGAGGGGAAACTGGGAAGAAGGATAACATTTAAAATGAAAATAAATAAAATTATAAATAAAAATCTATATTCAAAAATAAAATCTATAAAAAGATTCTTGTGAAGTTGCTTTTAAAGATAAATAAAATAATTAATGCTTTCTTTGTAAATGCAAATTGCTGCCTGCAAACTGGTTGAGAAAACTATCTTTCCTGCTTACACTTTAGTTTCTTTTTTATTTATATTTATTTTATTTTATGGATGAGCTGAGTGCTCTACCTGCATGCATACCTGCATGCTAGAAGAGGGCATCAGATCCCATTGCAGATGATTGTGAGCCACTTTGTGTTTGCTGGGAATTGAACTCAGGACCTCTGGAAGAGCAGCCAGTGCTCTTAACTGCTGAACCATATCTCCAGTCCACACAATGTTAATTTATAACAAGGTGCTTAGGTATGGATCTACATAGGTTCTTGAGAATAATTTGTTTCTTTTACCTGTACTATATAATGTTATTTCTTACAAAGATATTGGTGAACATACTGTGTTTTAAGTCCTCAGTTTTTACCCATTCCCTAAAAACAAAATAGAATGTAATCACATTGTAATTTTATACTGCTTGAAAGATTTTTCTGGAATATGTAAGACATGGGAAAACAAAGTTTTTGGAACATTGGTCTTTCTCTCAACTATGTGTATGTATGTATATATGTAAGGTTTGTATGAGAGTATGTTATAATATTGTTCCGTCTACCCATCAACTACATATATACACATAGCTGTGTGTGTATATGTTCATATGTGCATATATCCATATATGTATATATGTATGTATATATGTATGCATGTGTGAACATATGTGCACATATTTATGCATGTATATATGCATATATGTGTATATGTAAATATGCATATATGTATTGATATATAATATATGTATGTACAATGTATATAGGTATATAGGTATATACATATATGTGTATATAAAGGTATTGGGGAACATACTATTTTTTCTTTGTCATTCACTAGAAGAAAAATAGAATGCAAGCACATTGTATACTACTTGACAGATTTTGTATATGTATACATATATGATATATGTATATAAGATGCACGTTTATATGCATAAATGCATGTATATGTGTATATGTATAATCTACATATGTACATATATGTATAAGTTATATAACTATATGTATGTGTTCATGTATTTTTCGTTAATCACTTGCTGCCCATGTCAGTATCTGGACCAACACCCATCAGCAACTCTCAGCAGTGACTCCCAGTGACTGCCTGCTTCAGTTTAACCTGTGGGGTCAAAGCTGAATGAGGTAGAAACCTAGTGCAATGGAAACCCCCTGAGATCTATAAAAGTGATCCCAACAAAACTTCCCAGCAAGGAGGGGAGTGAATATGGAGCTTGAACTGGCAGGCTGTAACCAGGCAAAACTTTCAGGGGAGGAGTTGGGGTATCAACCCAGCCAGGAAACTTTCAACCTACAAATTGTCCTGCTGCACAATATGTGGGGATAAAGTTTGCAGAACTTGTGTGAATGGCTAACAAATAAATGGTCCAACTTAAGATTCATGCCACAAGAGGAAGCCCACTGCTGACACTACCTGGAGAGGCAGGAACCAGAGGCTGAATAGCACAGGGACCAAGTATAGAACCAAAACTTTCAGGGAAATTGTTGAAATAATTCTTAAGGATATTCTGCTATGTTTATAGTAGACCAGCATCTAATACAATAATCATCAGAGTGGCTTCATTCAGCAAACTGATAGGGACAGATTCAGAGAACATTTGCTTGAACTTGGGGAATCCTGTGGGGGGAAAAAAGGGAAGGAGAATTATAGGAGAATTGTCAAGGACACCATAAAAACATAGCCCACAAAATCAACTAAACATGATTCAGATTAATAGGAGCTCTCAGAGACTGAACTGACAGTCGGGGAGCCTGTATGTGTCTGACCTAGGCCCTTTGCATGTATGTTATGATTGTATAGCTTGATGTTCTTGTGGGACTTTTAACGGTGGGAACGGGGCTGTTTCACTCTTTGGTTTGTTTTAGGGATCCTTTCCTTCTACTCACTGAGCCTTGAAACGAGGGTATACGCCTAGTCTTATAGTATTTTGTTATATCATTTTTGGCTGATATCCCTTGCAGTCTGTTTTTTATAAAGGTAAATGGAGGCAAAGTGGAAGGGAGGTGGGGGAAAGAAGGTGGAAGAAGAGTAGGAAGATGATAATGCAGTCAGGATATATAAATGAAAGAAGAAGAAATGAAAGAGAAAAAAGTGTAACAAAATAAAATAAAATGAGATACAACAAGAAATATCACTTCTGAATTGGCCAAGACAAATCAACAGAAGGAAAAGAGCCCAAGACAAGGAAGAAAAATCAGCGACCCATTCATTCACTCACTCAGGAATTCCATAAAAACACTAAAATGGAAACTATAATATACACACAGAGGATTTGGCTTATTTTAATTGGTTGAATTTTTTCCTTGGCTCTCTGTTGAGTTCTTCTGGATATTAATCCTTTGTAAGATATATAGCTGGCAAAGATTATCTTCTTTTCTGCAAATTTCTTCTTCACTCAAATATTTTTCTTAGGTTTACAGAACTGTTTTAGTTTTAAAAGGTCCAATTTGTCAATTATTGGCCCTATTTTCTGGGCAAATGTGGTATTGTTCAAAAAGTTCTTTCCTATACCTATATCTTGTGGAGTACTGCTTATGTTTCTTCTAGAAGTTTTAGTGTTACAAGTTTCAATTGAGATCGTTGATCCTTTTGCATCTTGTTTTTTGTATATGGTGATAGATGTAAATCTAATTTCATTCTTTGGCATATGAACATCCAAATTTCCCAGAATCGTTTGTTTAATACCCTGTATTTTCTCTAGTATATGTTTCTTGCCCTTTGGTAACTATCAGATGGCTGTAGTTATTTGTACTTATTGTTGAGTCTTTTGTTCAACTTGGCTGGCATGTCTGTTTTTATGGCATAAAAAATTGTTATTATTATGAATCTACAATATATCTTGAAATCTAGAAGAGCAACCCTACTTATTCTTTTTCCCAGTATTGTCTTGGCTACCTGGGGTCTTTTCTCATTCCATATGAATTTTAGAAAGCTTTTTCTATTTCTGGGAAGAATATTGTGTGTCTTGAGTGTGTGATTCGGGGAACCTTTAAATTGATTTTGGTTAGATGGTCATTTTCATAAAATTAACAGCACCGATACATGGACCTTTCCATATTTTGTGTCTTTAACAATCTCTTTCTTCATATATTTGAAATGTCCATTGTAGAGATCTTTAACCTCATGTTAAGTTTATTCCAAAGTATATTTTTGCCTTTGATACACTATTGTTAAGTGGGAGTGTGCCCATGATCTCTTTCTCAGTGTATGTGCTACTAGTTTATAGAAAGACTACTGATTTTTTTAAAGCTGATTCTTTAAATGTGCCACATTGCTGAAATGTTAATTATCCCTATCAGCGTTTTAATTTTTAAAAACTATCTTATACACAGTATCATTCCATTTTCAAGTGGAGATAATTTGACTTATTTTTTTTATATTTGGATACCTTTAATTTCTTTTTTTTGCCTTATTGGTTTAGCTAATGCTTCTAAGACTATACTAAAAAAAAAGTGAGGCTTAGTGACCATACAATCATTGAATTGACCTTTTATTGTGATATTTCATTTTTTTTAAAAAAATCTGTGTATATTCTGGACATAATCCTCTGTTTGATATACATTGGTGCACGTCCTTTCCCATTATGCAGTGACTGTAATGATAATGTTCTTTACAGTACAACACTTTAGCTTTTCAATTTTAGGTGGTGCTATTCATCTATTGTTTATCTTATGAGATATCACTTTTCTTCAGGATATGGATTTTAAAAAGATACTTATGAAAAAATAGATGGTCTCATACTTGTACATATACAGGCAGGCAGTGTCACTTAGAAGTGAAAATATTAGAAAAATTATTATGTTTTTCAAAAAGTAAAATAATGTAAAATTGGAATGAACAAATATGTGCCTGCTGAAGTAGATATTGCCCTCAAAAAGATGCATCAAGAACATCTCAGGGATTTTCCACATCTCATGCAATATAGGACAAAACATAAAAATGAGAATGTCAAGACACATTGCTTGAACAGCCACCTACAAATTTGTTTTATAAAGAATTTCTTTCTCTGTAGTCATTCCAGTCACTGAGGTTTCCAGAAAACACTACAGTCCCGGAATAAGGATAAGTTAAAAGTTACTGCTCATCATGGTGACTGACCATGGCATCATACATATGATGCCTATTTTGCAGGCATGGAGAATGTAAGATTGATGGAGGAATAGGCTTCCCCCAATATTTCAAAGGAACACCTTGGAAACTAGGCAATTTGTGGCAGGAGCCTTTGTAGAAAACTGAATATTTGATATATTTTTCTGTGAGAATAAAGCTACTGCTGACTGTATAAAAGTTACTTTTATTCACCTGAAGTATTTTTAGTTTGGAGACTTAATGCTCAATAAGTTCACCCATTTTAGATCTTTCTGAACTCTGTCTGCCTAGTTCAACTCAGCTGTTCTGGTTCAACATCCTCTACAAGCTAAACAATTTAATCTGGCTTCTCTCAGCTTCTCACTGAATTGCTCTGATTGGTGTCAAACTAACTCTAGCAATTAGTTCTAATTGCCTTGTTCTTTCTCATACTCTGGGTAATTCTGTCTTCACATGCATCTAGCTTATTCTGTTTACAACCTATCTGGAAAAACTTCTCCTGTAAAACTGACTCTGAAGAACATGAACTGAACTGCCACAAACTCTACTTCACTGCATTGCCTTTCAACTCACTAACTCAATGAAACTGCCTAGAACTCAGAGATCTGCATGCCTCTGCTTCTTGAGTGGGATGTGTAACACCACACCTATATGTATGATTTTTTTTTTTGCCTGAAACTTGCTCTATACCCGGCTGACCTTGAACTCAGAGATCTGCTTGAACTTTGCCTCCTAAGATTAAAGTTTTGTCTGTATTCTATCCAGGTGAATGACACAGACCGAGGCCTTTGGATGTGATCCCTTGCCAGAGAAGCCATGTTGCTAGATTAAAATTCTTCTACAATGCTGCATTAGAGACTCTTGGAAGGTAAAGATTCTGTAACATGGAACTTCTGACATTAAAAGTACATAAATGAGTGAGAATCAACCCAAGACAAAGATGTCAAAACCATTCTGAGAACCACTTAAGTTTTTATAGCTCATGTCACCCAATCTTGTGATATTGGTGCTAGATATTAAGCCACAGCATCTAATATTTTCTCAGCTGAATTATGACCTTGCTTTGGTCCCAATCGTTCTCTTTCATTTCTCTTTCTTTTTTAATGGGAATTTTCATCTTGTGCAATTGTACATTGGATCATTGGAACCAATTTCTTAAATTTTGTAGTGGTTTATCTTAAGTATCAAAGAAGATTTTAGGCTAGTTATTTTTGAACAATATGGTGTCAATTAGAATTATGGAGACTAATAGAAAAGAACTGAATTCATTTTTTACTGCAAAATGTACATGAGCCCCAGTGGCCCATAGTTAAAATGTTATGGTTTGGACATACAAAGAAAATGCAAATATATTAGAAGATTATTTTCCAAGGCCTTGGCTTCTCTTGGTGATAAACTATAATCTATAAGCCAAATAAACATTTTTATTTTCAACTTACTATTGGCCAGTGTTTTATTACAGCAACAGAGAAGGAAACTAGACCAATAAGCATATCTTGATAAACTATTCAAGATAAACTATTTATATTTCCTATATAAACGAAAGAGTTCACTTTGGGTGTCTCTGAATGGAATAATTTGTTCCTAGATCATTTCTCCATGATTTTCTCTCTTGTATTACAGGCTATCATTTTTGCCCCAACATGCACTCTCAGACACTTTTAGCCTTTTTCCGGGCTCCAAATGCTGTGTTTAATCCCATGGATTTAATTCTCTGTATATACCAGCCAAAATCAACTTTACCTCTTTCATGTTACTTTACTGAAGAATTTTGTCAAAGTGATGATAACTTGGCTAATACAATTGCATTTCAGTCATTAATCAAATGGATGAAAATATTTCTAAAATAATTTATTAATATTTGCTTTGTGGTTTAACATATAGTCCGCTCAGGAGAAGGTTTCATATGAACAGAAAAAGATTTTGTATTCTGCTTCTAGAATAATGAGTAGTCTAAATTCTATTAACTTAGGTTGGCTGGAGCATTAGTAAATATTTTACAATCTTCTAAGTATTGTTCTAGATTGATAATACTTACTGAAAGTAGATTATTGAGATAGTCAATATTAATTTTCAATAGCATATTTTTGTTTAATTCTGGTTTTAATAAATTTACTCACATTGAGATTATTTATTAAGTGAATATGTATTTTTATCTTCTTGATAAATGACTTAAAATATCAATAATATATTTTAATATGTGCTGGGAGCCAGCCCCAGTAGAGGTGTTTCTTTCTTCTTGGTGGTTCTTGAGGCAGCAGAGGGGGTAAAAGCTTTGGCGGGGTTAAGACCTTGCCTTAGAAACTTCTGGGGTAAGACTTTGTCTTACAGAAATTTTAGGGTTGCTGTATAATAAAGGGTTTACTTATCTAAGTCTAAATTACTATGCTAATGTAGCTGGCCTGCCTTCTGTGTTCCTCTGAAGACCAAGACTGCAGTCTCAGGCATTTTACACCTCCTAAAACAGCAGGAGATTAAGTAAAGGATTAGTTGCTAGAGCCTTTTCCTGATTGTCCAGATGCCTCTTGCTTGTCAGTCTAGGGGGAAGTTAGGAGCAATAAACTTCTATTGAACCAGTAGAAGAGAATAACACTTACAGAAAGGAAAACTTCTACATAAGTGAATATGCATAATCTCACATAAATTCATACATACATATTTCCAGGCAAAGTCAGCTGGGCCCAGCTTGCATGCATTCTCACAATTTCATACTTAAACACACACATGCATACATTCTCACAATTACATACTTATATACACATCCATACTTACATATGTATATGGAGCAAAAGACCAAGCACCAGTACAGAAAGAACTCACTCATTCTGGATGAAAAATGGACTCCAATATTTATTGCATTGAGAAAGAAAAAGCTTCTACCCTCTTAATGTTAAATGAATTAAATCCATGTTGGTAAGAAAAAGGCTTTGTTTCTCTTAATAAGACTAAGCTTGTCTTGTCTTTACCATGTACCTGTCCTGTCCCATGGTAAGGAGAAGCCTGCCTGCTCCTTCTGCTCTCTGCAATATCTTCTTTTTTCCTCTTTCCCTCTGCCTCCTGCATATTGTTCTCTTAGTTATTTATGTTACCTATAGTTTCTAAGTTATTCCACTCTGCATTCTCCTTCTAATCTTCTAATCTCAGATAAGTTCTTCTCTCAGCTCTGTTTCTCTCACCTAAATTCTTCTGGTCTCTCTTCTCTTTGTCCTCAGCCCTTAAACATCTTTCAGAATACATGATCAATGCTACAAAGTTCATCACAAGTTCACACAAAATACCAAGTCATAAATTGAAATAGAAGTTTACAACAGAGAATGTTTACATGCAAATCCATTAGGAGTAATTACCTAGCTAGACACCCATCATTTCTCTTCTCTACAGGTTCATAGAAAGTTTAAAACCATAAGTTATAAGTGAAGTTTTATATAGATAAACCCAGTCAATACTGTATCTTCTTTCCTAGCACCTATAATAAATCATTAGTTCCATTTTTATGACCTTTGATTGTTTTACAACCTCTTGGCATGTGCTCTGAGTAGGAGAAAGTCTGATTGCCATCTAACAGCAATTAACTTGTGACACTGGGAGACTGGCAGAGTTCTCATTGCAGTTTTGACTATCAGAAAAGGACCTAGTAGTAGTCCCATTATAAAAAAAAAACTTAATAATCACAGATATAATTTTAGGAAATCTTATAGGATCATCATTAAAACTTAAGTCATCTATTTGTCTACATAGCATCACTATAAGACAATACATCTTTGTGGATCTGCAGAGATCTGCTCCAGAGGAGTGTGCTATTACGTATTGATTATTATATATGTTTAATAACAACAGGAAAAGCATATCAGTAGCAGGAATCTTTCCTAAAAGTAGTCCCATACAGTCTTGCTGAATGCAGGTTCACCTGTCACAGATTATATAATAATCCAAAGCAGGAATTTCAGGGTGATCACATGCTAGTATATTAGCTTGTCTCATTATGGCTCCTGACAAATAGCTTTTTTTTTTCTTTAAGGCCTATTTGTAGCTTCAGGGTTTCTTTGGTAACTGTTATGCATGATCCATTTTTTTCCCATAATTCCACTACCAACTATTTGTGTGTTTAAATATAAATTCCTTGTAGATACCAAGTTTGGGATCATAGGATTTTGACATTATTTTTGGTGTGTATTAAAGTATTTAATCTATCTGTGTTTATTACAATAGGGATTATAATGGTCTCATTAATCAATTTGCACAACAATATCTGGCCCATGTAAATGCTAATATACATATTGTGGTGGTTAGTATGTTAGTATTATGCACTCAGCAGGACCTAGAATCACTAAGGAGACAAGGATTTGTATGTGTTTGAGGAATTATTTATATTATATTATCCTCTGGGCATTCCTATAAGTTATTATCTAGATTAAGTCTCTGACTGTGGAGGCATCTTTCCCTGTGCTGGGGCTTTAGGTTGAATAAAAAGGAGAAAGAGAGCTGAACACTAGCATTCTGACCATAGCTACAACACAGCTAGAGCTTTAAACTCTCGCTACCATATCTTCTCTGTCATGATAGATTGTATATCTGGAACTTTAAGTAAAAGTAAAACTATTTTATCTTTCAGATGGAAGATAAAGATATCATTAAGGTTAAAGGCTTATTTCTTAGACATTTTTTAAATAGGCCTAGTTGAATCACCTAATGTCTTTTTTTTAACTTTTAATATTTCTTTGAAGATTTTTTATTGAATATATTCTTCATTTACATTTCCAATGTTATATCCTTTCCCTGTCTTCCCCCTTTCAGAAAACCCCATCCTCCCTCCCCTGTCTCCAAGAATATGCCTCTCCACCCAACCCACTCCCACCTCCCCCTCCCCCTTGATTTCCCAAGCTGGGGCATCTATCAAGCCTTCATAGGACCAGAGAACTCTCCTCCCACCGATGCCCAACAAGGCACTCTTCAGAAACAATTGCAGCTGGAACCATTCATACTCATTGGTTGATGGCTTAGTCTGTGGAAGTTCTGGGGGGTCTGTTTGGCAGACATCCATTGTTCTTCCCATGAGTCTGCAAACCCCTTCAGCTCCTCCAGTCCTCCCTCCAACTCTCCCATTGGGGACCCAATGCTCAGTACAATGGTTGGATGCTAGCCTCTGCCTCTGTATCTGTAAGGTCTGGCCAGACCCCTCTGGAGACAACTATAACAGGCTCCTTTTAGTATGCACTTCTTGTCATCCATAATAGTGTCAGGGTTTGGTGACTATTTACAGGATGAATTCCAGGTAGGGCAGTCTCTGGGTGGCCTTTCCTTCAGTCTCGGCTCCACTCTTTGTCTCCATATTTGCTCCTGTGAATATTTTGTCCCCTTTCTCAGAAAAACGGGAGGACACACACTTTGGTTTTCCTTCTTCTTGAGCTTCATGTGCTCTGTGAATTGTATCTTGGGTATTACAAGCTTCTGGGCTAATATCCACTTATCAGTGAGTGCATACCATGTATGTTCTTTTGTGATTGGGTTACCTCACTCAGGATGACACTTTCTAGTTCCATCCATTTACCTAAGACTTTTATAAATTCATTGTTTTTAATAGCTGTGTAGCATTCCATTTTGTAAACATACCTCATTTTCTGTATCCATTCCTCTAATGAAGAACATCTGAGTTCTTTCCAGCATCTGGCCATTATAAATAAGGCTGCTATGAGCATGGATTACAATTTATGTGGTCCATCTAGTCTAGCAATGGCTGTCTACCAGTACGAAGTCCAAGAATTCATTAGTTGTTTCATCCATGAGGCTGAAGGTGTTCAGTATACACCAGAATCTCAAATCAGTCGACTCTAATGGCAGTGAAGGAATGCATTTTTCCATGAGAGGGAGAACAATCAGGCAAAGATCAAAAGTTTCCTTCTTCCATATATTTTATATAGGCTGCCATTAGAACAGGTGGCCAAGGTCAATTTTCTACAACTGAAGATCTGAATTAAAGGTGTATCTTGAAACCTCAAGAGATCAAGAATAAAATTTGTCTTCCAAACTGCAGATGATTTCATTAAAAAAGCTTCCTCACAGGAATGCCCAGTCACATGGGTTTTAGTTAAGTCCAGACATAGTCAAGGTAACAGCCAATAGCTATCACAAGTCCATTTTGTGTCAAGTTGACACACAAACATATCTCCTTATTTAATACTTAATTTTCAAATTAAAACAATAAGGACATCATAATTATGCCTAAGATGATATAATCATTCAATGCAAAATAGCAAATACTTTATATAGTTTACCCAGCTTACAATTAGAAAAAACATAATAACTACCCCTTGTGTAATTGTGAACCCATTATAAATGGTAGAATGGGTGGCAATTTCCCTCAAGGGAATAGTCTTTTAGCATCTCTAATTTAAGTAAAATAATTACTGATAGTCTCTACATTGATATTCCATTATATAATAAAAATGAAGGAAAAAACAAATATCTGTACAAACACATTCTTTAAAATATGACAGAAACACTCGTGTTAATTATAATCTCCATTCCTGCAGCTGGTCACATGACCTTAGCTGATATTTATCATTACCTTTCTTTACTGCACACTCCTCCACCCTTGTCAAGAACCTTAGCAGGTCTTGGCTCTTGTTCTGGAGGAGTGACCTATATCTTCTGCATTTCTGATAGGTCTGTACCCTTTGACATCCTACCTGGGTTAGGCTGTTGTTGTTTCTGACTTTAATCACAGGATATGGTGGCACCAAGAGACACTAATAGATCTCCTGAACTCCAGACAATCTTTCTTACTTATATTGTGGATACATAATTCATCTTCCCCTTGGTATTCTTTTTGTTTGTTTATTTTTTTTTTTTGAGACAGGGTTTCTCTGTGTAGCCCTGGCTGTCCTGGAACTCACTCTGTAGACCAGGCTGGCCTCAAACTCAGAAATCCACCTGCCTCTGCCTCCCAAGTGCTGGGATTAAAGGCACACACCACCACTGCCCAGCCCTTTGGTATTCTTCATCACTCCTCATGACACTGTTATTCCTTTCTTACCCAATTGGCTTAAGGGCATCAAAAGCCCAAAGTGATCAGGGAAAGTCCAAGCTTCTAGTTCAATGGAGTGTTTATTGTGTCTTCAAGCAAGAGCTCGCCCCTCTCTAGAACTAAAATTTCTAGGCTAGCATTACTTTAGGTCATGGGAACATGAAGCTAAAATTTTCCTAGTCTACAAGTGATAGTAAGAAGAACCATTCCCCTTTCCTCTTCTTGGTTTTTGGATGTGTAGATCCTGGCTATGTGAGAAAATGTACCATCTATTGGGTGCTGATTCAAAGTATATACTGTCATCTAGAGAACCCTGCTCAACATCTGGTCTGCTTCTATCTAATTGGTGTTGTACCTCCACGTTCAAAAGGCCATTCCTTCTTTCTATTAAGCCAGCTTTTTCAGGATTGTGGGGAATATGGCAAGACCAGTGAATCTCATGATCATGGACCCATTGTTACAATTCTCTGGTTATGAAATGAGTTTCTTGGTCAGAAGCAATACTGTGTGGAATACCATGATTGTGGATAAGTTATTCTGTAAATCCATGACTGGTAGTTTTGCAGAATCCTGACATACAGGAAAGGCAAATCTATAACCAGAATAAGTACCTACTCTAATAAGGACAAAGGAGAAAGCAGTTAAATGTAGTAAAACTGTTACCAGGTTGCATTCTTGTCACCCCAATGAATGATGTCATATCTAGGCATTCAGTGTTAGCCTTTGTTGTAGGCAGATCAGATACTTAGAATCAGCTATAAACAGAGCAGTCTTGGTGTGTGTCAGTCAGTCCATATTATAGAACTCATGTATAAACTCTGTCTCTTCCCACATAGCCACTTTGGTCATGGGTCCATCTCAATTCTTACCAGAAAGTATTTTGTTACTTCCATAATAGTCATTCCACTATTGTACCAGTGGACATATGTTCCATGGCAAGTCAGTAGTTAGCATTTGGCATGCAAAAATGTGTACGTTTGTCACTATTGCAAGATATCATATGGGACTATGAAACCTAGCAAGCAAGGACAAGGTTTCCAATTCAGTTTCAGCTTGATATATATATATATATATATATATATATATATATATATATATATTCTACAATCAAAGTATGTAGTTTCTTAGCCATAGATTCTTACTATTTAGTTCTAGTTATCAACCAAGAATGATAGCACTGACCTACATTGTGCTGGATCCCACATTGAAATGTGACTTGATGCCTCAAGGACCTACTGAACTAACAATTTAAAAGAAGGTAGCTGTACTGACTAGTATTTTACCAAGTTGACTCAGGCTAGTATAATTTTAGAAGCAAAACTCCAATTACTAAAATGTCCTTCTCATATTGGACTGTTGGTAAACCTGTTGGGCGTTTTCTTGACTGATGATTTCTTGTGGATGGACCTATCCCATAGCTGGTGATGCCACCTCTGTGATGGTGTTCGTTGATAATACAAGAAAAAAAATAAAATGAGCAAGTCTAGGAAAGCAAGCCAGTAAGCACAACTCCTCCATAGCCTGAATTAGCTCCAGCCTCTAGTTTCTTGCCCTTTTAGAATTCCTTTTCTGAGTTCCATCAGTGATGGAAGTATATGGTACTTTTGGTAGTAGTAATTTATCATGGTAGTAGGAACCTAAGGCAGAAATTGGTAGCTTGTTGATTTGTAGCAGACCAGACTGCTTTGAGGAGGATTGCAATGGTTTTAATCCCACATTGAAATGTGACCACAAAATCCAGCCACCGAGTGCTGAGAATTCAGTGAGCAATTGTGTGAGCATAGAAGACAATACTGAGAGCAGTGAAGATGATTGAGGCATGGCATTGGTAATTTCAAATGTAAGTTGACTCTAAAGTGCCATTTATTTAAATTTTTTTGAATTAACAATCTGTGGTTATGATAATCTGAAGTTGAAGAATTAGCCAGGATTAACAAGAGCTAAAGTGGAACCTTTGTGTGATGGAAATCGAGTTATTATATAACTCAACAAAAACTACAGTAATTTGGTAAGATGGGACTTCAGTTGAAGAAATGCTTCTGCAAGGTTGGCCTGTATGTTCTTTAGTTGGTGGTTCAGAGATCTCCAAGGGTCTAGGTTAGTTGACTATGTTGGTCTTCCTGTGGAGCTCCTATCCCCTTCAGGGCCCGCAATCCTTCCTACGATTCTTCCTTAAGAGTCTCCAAGTCTCTACTGTTTGGTTGCGAGTGTCTGTATCTGTCTGAATCAGCTGCTGGGTGTAGCTTCTCAGAGAACAATTTGCTCCTCTCTACAATTATAACAGAGTCTAGAGTCCAGAACCACTGGAACAGGGGCTCTCCCAAAAGCTATTGCCTATTAGGATATGTTCTTTTAGCTGGGCTGCCTTGTCTGGCCTCAAGGGGAGAAAAAGTGCCTAGCCTCCCAGAGACTTGAAGTGTTGTGGGGGGATGTACCCAGGGAGTGGACCAACCCCTTAGTGGGGAAGGGAGGAGAGGGATGACAGAAGGATTGTGGGAAGCAGTGACCAAGAAGGGGCAGTGAGTAGGATGTAAAGTGAATAAGTAAAATAAATAAATAAATAAATAAATAAATAAATAAATAAATAAATAAATAAAAGTTTAAAAAATATTGTTCTATAGATAAATACATAGGGTTGTTTGTTGATTAATGGTGGATGTGAGAGAAGTACTTCACCCATTGTGGCTATTGCCACCCTTGGGCAACTGGTTCTGACTTTTATGATAAAGCAAGTTGAGCAAGCCATGAAGAGCAAGTCAGTACGAAGCATTCTTTCATATCCTCTACTTCACTTCCTACACTGCTTGAATTCATGTCTTGACTTCCCACCGTAATGGACTGTTACCTGGAAGTGTAAGATGAAATAAATCCTTTCCCCCTTAATTTGATTTCCATGATGTTTTATGATAGCATTAAAAACCTTACTGTAAACAGTAGCCCATCACTGACACTGAGGTTTTGATCTAGCAATGTATGGCTTCTGAAAGTAGCTTTATGCACTCATAACCTTTTTTTAAACTCTATAACTAAGACATCTTTCCAGCTACCATTATGCTTCTCATGTCTGTTTCCATTTCTTCACCTATCATGATATGCTCTGTCCCTTTGGAGCTCCAAGCCAATAAAAATCCTTTTATCCTTAAGTATTTTGTTTTGTCTTTGTCTTGGTATTGTATTGCAAATGAATTTTGTAATTTCTATAAAGTTCTTTATTACATTTTATTAACTTGTGGGTGATAGCCAGCATATATGTACTTGTACCACAACATACATATGCAGGTAAGAGAACATCTTAGCAAAGTCTGTTTTCTACTTCTACTATGATGGTTCTGAGGGATAAAATTAAGGATATCATTCTTGGTACCAAATACCTTTACAAAGCAAGCAGTTTTGCCAGACCAAATTTCTTACAAATAGTTGTAAGGGTATATTTACTAGTAACAAATTATTTATATTTCTTAATTGTCAATCTGTTTGTCTTTTTTTTTTTTTTTGCATTCTTAAATTTTTGTTTTTGTTTTTTTTTTGTTTTTTTTTCTTTTTTTATTGATATATTTTTTATTTACATTGCAAATGATTTCCCCTTTTCTGGGTCCCCACTCCCCGCAAGTCCCATAAGCCCTCTTCCCTCCCCCTGTTCCTCCATCTACCCCTTCCAACTTCCCTGTTCTGGAATTCCCCTATACTCTTGCACTGAGTCTTTCCAGAACCAGGGGCCACTCCTCCATTCTTTTTGGACATCATTTAATTTGTGGATTATGTCTTGGGTATTCAAAGTTTCCAGGCTAATATCCACTTATCAGTGAGTACATACCATGATTGATCTTTTGAGACTGGGTTACCTCACTTAGTATAATGTTCTCCAGCTCCATCCATTTGTCTAAGAATTTCATGAATTCATTGTTTCTAATGGCTGAATAGTACTCCGTTGTGTAAATATACCACATTTAGTGATTTCTGAATTGGTAGTTCTTTTTTTTTCCAGCACTTGCTAAATTTTAGGCCATTTTATTTCAGTATTCTGTGATTTCAGATGAGAGATCCATTGTCATTCTATACAGAAGCCCTCTAGATGGTATGTGCATCTGCTTTCCAGATAAATTTCTGATTTTCTGCTTCAAATGTTTGTTATATGCCTTAAAATGGATCCCTTTGCATGATCACAATTGGGGATTTGTTTAGCTCTGTGGATAAACAGTCTTGTCCCTTTTTTTAGCTGAGGAAATTTTCAATCATTTTTAAAAATTAATCCATATTTCACTCAGAAGTCTACATAGTGTGACCCTGAGTCTAAGAAAGAAAGAAAGAATGAAAGAAAAAAAGAAAAAGAAAGAAAGATAGAAAGAAAGAAAGAAAGAAAGAAAGAAAGAAAGAAAGAAAGAAAGAAAGAAAGAAAGAAAGACTTGTTCTTTGTCCTAATTTGTGGTCAATTTAGGAGAAAGTTCAAAGACAGTGTTTCTCAAACTTCTAATCTTGTGATCTTTTAATACATATTCTCATGCCGTGGTAACCCCCAACATTAAATTAAAAATTTGCCACTCCATAACTATAATTTGTTACTATAATTAATCATAATATAAAAATCTGATATACAGGATATCTGATATGTGACCCACAAAGGGGTTGCAACCCACAGTTTGAGAACTACTGATCTAAGAGATGCTGATAAGATATTCTTTAGTGTTTAGGTGGAGTGTTCTGTAGCTATCCCTACAATGGGTTATGTAGCTATGTGTAGAATCTGCACATTCCCTTTGACTTATGACCTTAATTTAATTTGTATTCCTGCTTAGTATTTTTCTTTTATAGAATGGCATACCCAGTATCAAAAGTGGTGTATTGAACTCACCTACTAATATCATGTTGGGGTCAGTGTATGATTTTAGATGTATGAGTATTTTTTTCATTTTAAATGTAGGAGTAGATGTATTTCTTTTATGAACTTAGGTGCCTTTTTGTTGCCGAAATGTTTAGAATTGTAATACCCTTTTGATGAAGTTTTTCTTTAGTTATTATGTACTGGCCTTCCCTATCTTTTTTGAGTTTTAACTAAGAAACAACAACTGTACAATAGGAAAAGAAAGCATCTTTAACAAATGGTTCTGGTATAACCAAGTGTCTGCATATAGAAGAATGAAAATAGATCTATATTTATCATCTTGCAAAAAACTCAAGGCCCAGTGAATCAAAGACCTGAACATAAAGCTGGATACATTAAATCTAATACAAGAGAAAGTGGGAAATAATCTTGAATGCATTTGTACAGGAGACAATTCCTGGGCTTAAGACTAATGTCTCAGGGTCTAATATTGGCAACTGTTAAATGGGACCTCATGAAACTGAAAAGTTTCTATAAGGCAAAGGACACCATCAAAAGGACAAACATCAATCTAGAGATTAGATCTTAACCAAAGTATCTAATTTCAACACATGTCTAATATCCAAAATATATAATGAACTCAAGAGGTTAGACACCCACAACCCAACAATCCAAATAACCCAATTACAAAACGGGGTACAGAGCCAAAGAGAGAGGTGATTGGAGAATGGGTGGAGAGAAGAAGGTTTATGGGACATATGGGGAGGGGGGAACTGGGAAAGGGGAAATCATTTGGGATGTAAACAAAGAATATAGAAAATAAAAATATATAATAAAAAAAGAGGAATTACGAATGACTGAGAAGCAATTAAAGAAATGTTCAATGTCCTTAGTCATAAAGGAAATGCAAATCAAAACAACTCTGAGATTCTCCCATCTATCAGAATGGCTAAGATCAAAAGCTCAAGAGAGAACACATGCTGTGAGAATGTGGAGCAAGGGGATCATCCCTGCATTCCTGGTGGGAGTACAGACCTGTACAAGCACCTGATTTTATTTGTTTAGAGAAGATCTCAGCCAAACCAGGTTGATTTAAATCTCACTATGAAACAAAGACTGGTTTTCATTCTGATTACAGGTGTGTACCAGGATGTCATGAAGAATTTTATTTAGTTAGTTATTATTTATTTATTTATTTATTTATTAAATTTTGTTTAGTGGTTAATTTTGTTTTTTGTATTCTAAATAATAAGGGCTTGAACTTCAAGTAATATGTTCAATGGGAGTTATAAGAGAGCATATTTGCCTTGTTCCTGATCCTAAAGGAAAAACTTTCATATTTTTGCTGTTAATTACTGTGTGAGCTATAGGCTCCTTGAACAAAACTTTTTTTATAGTAAAGTAATTTATTTCATTCCCAGTCTTTTGTTTTTTCTTTTCCTTCCTCCAACACTTCCCAGGTGACTGTTGAATTCATCCCATGTGTACCACACCATTCCCTCTCAGGTTGCTTTATTAGTGAGCTGATTTTTAAATTTATGCATACATGATTATTTTAGGGCCTATCAGGTAATACTGGATAACAAGTTCTGTGGTTCAATTCTGGGAGAAGTTAATCCTTCTCTCAGCACTCACTAATTGCCAATAGTTCCTTGTGTAATAATGGGGCCCTTTGAATTGTTTCCCCCTTCCATGTTAGTATATCTTTGATATCACCATTGTTCAGGTATTATTTAGGTAGCCATTTCTAGGAGACAAATTCTCATTTTCTGGTCTCATGGCTCTTATAACCTTTCCATGCCCTTTCTTGTGATGTTTCCTGAGCTCTAACTGTGGGAGCTATGCTCTGAATGTATGCACTGTAGTTTGGCTCCTCCCCCTGAACTATTGATTAATGCCTTATGTCTAGATATGATTTTCTGTGTGTAAGCCCCCTTTTCTGAAAAGAGAAGCTTCTTTGATGTGAAGGAAGAAGAATGTTTATTTGTGGGTATTAGAATAATATTTAGAATGTAATTAGGAAATATACTAGTCTAGTAAATTGGTAGGCATATATTCCTTTCAAAGTCCCATGACCTTATTAACCCCTAACTTTTATTCTGAGTGTGTTCGAAATTTCATCAAATGCATTTTCTCCTACTATTAAAAGAATTGTATTTTAAAGATTTTGTTAATATACTGCATCTCACTTTGGTATCCATAATTGAAAAGATAGGTCCCAAGTATATATTGAACTTTTCTCATGTTCTATGACAGATTTTATTGGCTCTGAATTTCAGTAAAATTATATTTTTACCTGTCTGTCAAAGATCTGATATTTGATGTATGTCTTTTGCAATGCCCTTGTCTTATGTGGGATCAGAATAATGCTGATATCAGGAAATGAGTTTGGAAGAATTCTTGTAACTGAAATGTTAAAGAATTGTTAATGTTGAAGCTATCCTCCTTTAAGCATTTGGCAGATATAAACAGGAAATCATTTAACCCTAAGAATTTATTATTTTTTCCAGTTATTACATGCTAATAGTAAATTTTTCTCTTATACTTTTGTGAATAGTTATTAGTATATTAAATACCTTCTAAGTTCTATAATTTGTTGCCATATGAATAATAAGATGAAAAAATTGTCATATATCCTTGAATTATTATGATATCTATAGCTACATTTCCCCTTCCATTTGGTACTCTTTGAATCATCTTTTTGTTACCATTGTAAGGAAAGCTGTAATTTTATCACATTTGCCCCTCTTGTTTTTGATTGATGTCTTCTTTTAGGAATATGGACTATTTTACAGATAGAATTTAATTCTTTCCTCATGAAGAGAAATTTTTATTCATTTACTAGTTTTATTTTAGATGAATTGAGTGTTACACTAGACAGTCTAAAGTTTCATGATGGTATACTTTTGTCTGATAACCTTGATCATATACACGATTTTCATTTCCTAGGTTTCTACAGAGAATACCACTGAAGGCCTTAAAGGGTTAAATCCTGTTAAAGTTTAACAGGAATTTCTGAAAATCGGTTTTTATCAATTATAATCCCCTACTCTGTTGTCTTGCTCCTGGTGCCAGATGAAGACTTATTCCCAGGTTAACTCTCTGTGGTGGAGAGCTGAGTGTATGTAGATATATGATAGGGCTGTGGAAATGTAATGATAGACTTTCTCCCTGATTTTGCTCAAAATTACAAGTAAAACTACATTTTCTATTTTTATTTTATATAATGCATTTCATAATGCGAATAAAAGACCAAACCAAGTATCAAGTTCTTTGAGTTAATTCAGATCACATATCAATAGGTCCAAAAGTATTACTTAAGAGATATTAACAGACACTAAGGAAAAAGGGGATGAAAAGACATTTGCTTGAGATTAAACATAACCAGTAATGGATGCAAGAAATTATTTGAAAATATTTATGTATTTTTTACTAATAAGCCAATTTATGTAAGGATTCTTAGGGGTTTGTCTCTGTATTGAATGACTTAAAGGTAAACTATAGTAATGAAATGAAGTTTAGAGTAAATTTTGGCACTTTATTTCCTTTGAAAAGTAGTTCCATATAAAACCAATTTACTAGTACTGAAATTACTTCAAGCTTAAGCTCCAAAGAAGCTAATGCACATGACTATAGAAATACTGAGCTCTGAAAATAGGAGTTTATTTTGGTTATATTAGAGGCATGAAGATAATAGCCTTTTGGATAATCTGTCTAATAGAAGTGTTATATTGGAGCTAGGAATGTATATCAGTGGTGGATATAGAGGAAGCATACAAAAAGCCCTGAATTATATCTTGTTATCGTTTGAATAAGAAATGTCTCCTCACAATGCCCATATATTGAAGGCTTGATCCTCAGTTAGTGGTGCTGTGAGAAGTGGTTCAGTCTTGAGGACACAGACTTCACTGGCTAATCTTTGAACAAACCAGCTAAATTTGCTTATAAGAGTTGGAACATATTTGCCATATTCCTGGGAGTGTTTTCAGATACTTTTTTCACCATCTCCATTCTTAATGCTAATGGTGAACAACTTTGTACCAATTTATGTCATGATGTACCGATTTAGGTGCTGCCCCATCATGGGCTCAGGAAATGAAAAGGAGCCAAGAAGCCATGCAGTAAAATCCTATTCTAAAAATAGAGGCAAACAGATCTCCAAGTTCAAGGCCAACCTGGTATAGAGCAGGTTTCATGTAAAGAAAAGCTGGGTCAGGTGTGGTGCTACAAGCTTTTAATACCAGCATTCAAAAGTCAGGGCATACAGATCTAAATTTCGTCAGTTGAGTTCAAATAAGTCAGTTTGGTGCAGTTCAGTGTTAGGAAGTTGGGAGTCAGCACAGTTGAGTGCAGGTAATGGAATCACCTTCTTTCAGTTCTGTTCAGTTAAACTCAACTCAGTCAGTAGGGAGTCAGTGTAATGAGTGCAGTGGCGTTGAATTTGTGAGTTCATGCTATTCAGTGCAGGTCCACAGAAGCAGTTGAACCCAGATAATAAGCAGGCAGAAGAGTAGAACAAATTGTCAGGTTAGAACGTATTGCCAGAGTTAGTTTGATGCCAAGTGGAGCAATTCACTGAGAAGCTGAAAGAAGCCAGATCGAATCAATCAGGATAGAGAGGAGTTTCACCCAGAAGACCTGAGTTAAAACAGCCAGCCAGATTTCAGAAAGAACTAGGGAGGGTGAGTTTATTCATCACTAAGCCTCCAAGATGACAATTACATGAGGTGAATAAAAGTTACTTTTAAAGATTAAGGACGAGAAATTGCTAATATAATTTGTATGAATTAGATTCTATTTCTCTGGCTTTCTATCCTATTAGTCCTCCAATATTCTCAATCTTTTCATCTTCCTCCATTACTTTTTTCCCTTCCTATCTACCTTTTGCACTCTTGTTTTAATTTCCCTCCTTTGTTCACTTCCTTCTATTTTTCTTTCATGCCGTATCTACTTCTGTCATGGACTTTATGTATCAGTCTCTTCACTTTCCAACAGTCATTCAGTAGACATTTAGAAATGTGCAATATGCATATGATGCTCTTAATTAATTAGTAATATTATAATTTCACAAAGACCCTTTTGTGAGACTACACTAAGAGTACAGGGACAGTTTTTCTTTCCATGGATCATTTGATTAATCCTGCTTCTCTTTTGATAAACTTTGTATAATGAAGAACTGTAGAAAAACACAGTCTAGCATTATATAATGAGTTTAGATAGGGAAATTTTATTCTAGCATGTTCAAACTTTTGACATTGTGGCACAAATACAATCAAGTTACCAAAATATTCTCATAGTGTTTTAAGTAATTTTATGATTTGTTTTAGACGGAATTGACAGTTCTACTTGCTTCCATTGTTCTTTAGATGATAATGTGAGGTAAGTAAAACACTCCATCATATTCTGGACATTTTTGCCCCCCCCCCCAGACTGTGGGGAGCTGTATTGCGTTATGTCTACTGACTTGTTGTTTCACTTTCAGGACTCTAAGTGAGTTGTAATCAATGATCTTATCTCCTCATACCCAAACATTCTAGGAAAGCAAAACATAACATAGGTAGTATGAATGATAAAGAAGAAAACATGGAGGATTCTCATATACTGCACTCCTATACAGGTAGCTAAGAAACTATCTGATATTAATCATTATTCTGAGGCCTAATTCTTTATTTACTACTTTAAAATTTATTTTAGATATCCTAAGAGTCAGACATCTGAGAAAACAGTGGAGAATATATATAATTACATTCATTTGCATGTTAAAATTAATTTAATTTTAATATCTAGACTTGGCAGTATATATTGAAAAATCAGTACATAATTTTCTCATCAACTAATAATCAATAGCTGTGTATATTAGTTACCTAAAAGGAGAGCCATTGTAAGGGTCCAATCTCATGAATGCCATAATATTGGAAAGTATAATTAAATAAATATAAAATATATTGAGGATGAAATATATTTTTATCAAAGTATGTGTAATAGCTGTACATGGCTGAGGAAAATTATGATAATAAAATTCTAGTAGAGAGGTTTAAAGATCATGCTGGTTCAGGGGTTTTCTTTGGAAGGCTATTCATGGAATTATTGAGCCAAGGAAATGCCCAAAGTCTCAAAGTAGAATTGATACTGGAATTAGAAAGAAAATGGAAGAGTTATTCAAAAGATAAATTAAAATGGTGATCTGAACCAGAGACTTATAGGAAGAACTGAGAAATAACAGCTGTCATTAAGTATTTCTTTAACAAATGTTTACTTTTCAATTGCTGTCTTTTCATTCGTAACAGAATACACTCTAGGGAAAGGTATACCCTATATCTGATATCTAATTTAGTACCTAAAATATAGGTTTAAAGAATTAGTAAGCTTTTCTGATTATCTTTCCTCCTCTGAAAATAGAGACAGTAATAAGCATCTCATAGGCTCAGTGAGATTCAGTGACTTTACTTTTCTTTAAAAATTTTTAGTTCATTTTTATAAAAATCCAAACATGATAGATGCAATAGAACATCACTGCAGCTATTTTTCTAATATTAAGATTCTTCATTATGTAGTATATGTGAAAATATGCAAGCTATATGTTTATATATATGATATACATAGACATAATTTGACATACTATATATACATATTGTAATTAAGAAAGTAAGTGTGAAGAAAAAGATTCTAAGCCTATAGACTTCTTAGAGATTTGATGGGGTATTTCTTTTTGCCAGCCCTAGTAAACTTTTTTAGACAGAAAATGTTCTGTAAACAAACCAAAAAGGAATCCCTAGAAAATATGTGGGGTTTACAGCATCATTTGGTTATCTATGAGGTCCTCATAAAATTCATATCCATGCTGTGTTTACATATACGTGTTATACATATGCACATAAACATGCAAACATGTATTTAACCTCTCAACACACACCACATATACTTAGCTGGAAAATTCAAGAAGATTTTTTTTGTTTAATGTGACAGATTCATCATCAAAATATGATTTCTCAGAAAACCATCTCTAAATAAGGGACAAGCACCAGCCTTTTAAGCAACCTTTTAGCCACATTTTCTTAGTGACTCGTGAAAGCTAATGTGCAGAGCTGGTGATAAGGAGCTGCTCTGTAGCGGGCAGTAACTGCTACCTAAAAGCAAACCTAACTGGCATAAATAATTGTGCTGTAGAAAGCCTTTCTGTTGCACCTTGCCGATCACTGACAATTTACATATCTTAGGAAAACCTTTGTTGGCTTCTGTCATTTCCTCACTATTATGTGCCTTTCTGGATAATTACCAGTTAATGTGAAAAAGCAGATGGAAAAAACCTTGAAATTTCTGATAGAGAATCCTCAAACCTCTCCTCTTATCTGTGCATAGCAGCTTCCTGATTTCAAAAGAAGTTTCAAAACCTTTGTTAAAAATGTCCCTGATTCCCAGTTTGAATGAACCAAATGACATTCAGCTAAAATTATTCTCCTTTTTCCACAATTAAATTCCATTATCATGAACTGTCAAAGTAAAATGGAAGGCCTCTTAACTAATGTGTCAGTTGTTTGCTTGGTATATTTTGTGGCACTGACTGTATAAAGCTGTGTAAAGTGTTTGTGGGGTGGAGGGAACAACTCTGATTTTATAACAATGTATGTGTGAATAATATAGTTTCTTTATCCCTATTACCTTCACCCTTCCAAAAAAAGTGTTTCTTTAGGGAGAAACTAATTGACCATTTCACAAAATTTAGAAGTGGCATGCATATTTTATCTCTTCATCCTCAAAATAACTTGTCTGTCCCGACTGCATGATTGTTTGTGTTAGACATTAAGAAAACTCAAGTATAATTCCTCTTATTAATTAAGATGTGATTGCAGCTTAATTAATGGATGTTATTACAAGATTGTATTCAAATTTATATCATAAAGTGCAGCATGTCAGACTTGTTTACATCTAATGGTAAGAGATAAATAGGTTACCATAGTAACAGTCTTGAAATGCCCTTCTGGCATTAACTTCTGTGAGCCTGTCTCTTTCAAAATCCTGTAACCTTTCCTATTACCACATCTTCAGCATGTAGAGTGTTTACCAGTTTTAAGGGGTCCAAACCCTCCATTTGTGAATTCCTAAAAATAAATTTATTGTTAATTCTGAAATGAGCTTGTGTATTATCCATCAATGAATTATTGTCTTCATGAAGCACTTAGAGGCAATTTCAGTCTCATTCCAGCTTTTGTCCTAACTACTTTTGAACTTAGCCTTCTGGGAACTCTGAATTAAGCAGGAAATATCATAGATATAGTCATTCAAGTACTCAACAGACAAGATTTTCTCTGTTTTGTACAAATGCTTTCCACAAACAGGGGATACCATTGCAAGACTGGGTAAGGGACACATAATGAAATTTTATTTTTCACAGTCTGAAGATGGGGGAGTCCCATATTATGGCACTAGCATATTTTGATGCTGGTGGGGGTACAGTCAAATTCATATGTGGTACTTCTTGCTGTATACTCACATGAAAGAAGAAACAATTAGGGAAAACAAGGATGTGTTTTCATCATACAGACTGAGCAAGTGTTATTTGTATATTTAGGAATACATACACACTCTTATGTTAAAACATTTCATGAAAAAAGAAGGTAGGATTTTGAAAAAAGAATAATTAAGGGTGTATGGCAGGGTTTGAAGGATAAAAGTGGAAGTGGGAAATGATGTAATTTTAGTCTCAAAAAATAATTTAAAAAACCACTTACATTTAAATACCATATTATTTTCTTGGGATACTCATTCCTCTTGGTCTTAGAAGCTAAATGATAGATACCTCAAGTCCTCTATCTTTTTCCCTGATTATAAATTTTTATCATTATGCTACATGGTTTGTTGCATAAAATAACAACATTCTAAGTTCATGTGCTATACCTTAAAATACAAGTATACAACAAAGTACAATTCAGCGTTCCCCCAAATCAAACCCAAACTAAGGTTTTCAGATCTACTTTCTGAGAAATGAGCATGGAAAGGGTAGTCAAATCTCCAAACAGACCAGTAAAAACGGGACAACATTTGAAATGTAAATAAAGAAAATATCTAATAAAAAGGGAAAAATTTAAAAAAAATGGCATGAAAAAGAAGGCAACTGTGCTTTAGCTTTCACAAAAGTAACTTGACTTCACCTGTTCAATTTGTGTGAATATATATTAATATATATGTATATATTCAATTCTATTATATCAAAAAGATTTTATTCTTCAGTTGTGAAACTGATTCTTGACTTACAATACAAACAAACAAACAGGCAAAATGTTAATTACATCTCTGAGTTAAAGTAGCTCTAATATTGATTTTAATATTCTAAATCTTAGAAATAAATATTTTGGTAGAGAAATCTTGAGGACTGAACTCAAAGACAAAAATCTGAAAGACCCTTTTAGATTCTGATATTTCTGGTTAGATTTGTACTGGTTCAAGCTCCTGGCCCAATATTTGAAATATCTCTAAGAATTCAAAAAAAAAAAAAAAACCTAAAGATTAAGTAAACAACCCCTTTAAAAATGCACTGTGGAACTAAACAGACAGTTCTCAAAAGATGATATACAAATTCCTGAGAATTTTTTTTAATGTTAAACATCCTTATCCCTGAGGAAAATGCAAATTAAAACTACTTTCAGATTTCATTTCACCCTACTCAACATGCCTGAGATAAAAACCAGAAAATAATGACAGATGCTGACAGGGATATGGGGAAAGGAGAAAATTTATTCACTGCTGATAGGAGTGTAAACTATGGGAATCAGTATGGCAGTTTCCCATAAAGTCGCATATAGCTCTATGACATGATCTAGATGTACAACTTTTTGATAGATGCCAAAGGACTCTATATCCAACTAGAGAAATATGTCCTCATCCATATTTACTGCTGCTGTATTCACAAAAGAAAATAAAAGATCCTAGATGTCCTACAACTGATAAATGGATAATGAAAATGTGACATTTTTACACATAGGAATATTATTCAGCTATTAAGGAAAATGAAATTCTCAGGTAAGTAGATGAGACTAAACACAGTCATTATGAGTAGATAACATAGAGCATAAACACAAATATCACACGTTTTCCTTCATTTGTGGGTATTAGTTTTGAATCTTCAGATGTGTATGTGCCATTTGGAATAATCATAGAGTTCAAAGGTCCTTAGAAGTGGGTCAAGGGAAGAGAGAAAGGATTCAGTGATACATAGGGCTAAAGGGGAGAGACAGCTGAAATGGGGGGAAGATGGTTTGGAAATCTAGTACAGAAACCTGGTGCAATGGAAACTTCCTAGATACTATAAAGGTGACCCTAGTGAGGACTCCTTTTATTTTAATTATGTTTATTTTATTTTATTGGATATTTTATTTATTTACATTTCAAATGTTATCTCCTTTCTCAGTTTCTAATAAGGGATGATTTAAAGTCTCTATTGGCCATTTTTTGTATACAGGCATGGCTTCCAGTCATAGGAATGAGTTGCATTCAGGTGAGTTGTTAACCAAGACTGATTCTAGAGCAGAGGTTTGCCCTTAGAAAACTGACACCAGGGACTCCATTGGGCAGCATACACACAGAAAGTAGAACAGAAAAGTTGAGCTACTGCCTTCATGGAGCCTTCTTCCCTATATCTTAGAATTTTGACATGGGGAGGTACATTGTAGGCTACAGAGAAACATGCACATCAGCCCAGCTACAATATCCTCAACCTTCAATCTGTCCTTCTTGCAGGTTATGCTGGGACAATGGTGGTACAGAACTTATAGGAGTAGCCCACCAATGTCTGGTTTAGCTCAAGACCTGCAACATAAAAGGAAGACCTGCCATACAATTCCTGGATGGCCAGGAACCACAGACAGGACAGCTCAGAGACCTAGGGTAGAACCAAATAGTACTAGGAAAGAAATCAATGAAATGATATTCTCTTATTACTCATAGATTGGTAACTTGACCAGTTATCATTAGAGAGGCTTCCTCTGGCAGCAGATACGAATGAATGCAGAGATCTATAGCTAGATATTGTGCAGGAAGAGACCCCAGACTCTTAAAGGAGGTAAATTAAGATGCTTTTAACATCATTTTGGTGTTCCCAGGCTTTTACTATGATTCAAAATTGTGAGCAATGTGGATTTCAGGAGAGATACAAACAGTGGTAATACTAATTTAACTAAGTTTTTATTTAAAAAATGTCTTTTTTTAAATGTAAGAACAAATTCTTATAAGTTTCACAGGGTTAATTTAAATCTAATTTCCAAATGTTAAATGTAGTCCAGATGAGTACTGTCAATCAGCAGCCTATTTCCCCACCTGCCTATTCTGCCTATTCCGGAAGGTGGGATCTTTGTTTCTCTCCCCTGGTCTTGGGATCCCTTCTCCTAACTGTCAGTACTGTGAGTCTGACAGTTTCAAGTATACACCCATGATAAAAAATAGAGAAAATGAGAAAGAGCCTTGAACACATTGGCACAGGGGAAAATTTCCTGAACAGAACACCAATGGTCCAGGCTCTAAGATGAACTACAGACAATTGAGATCTCATAAAATTGAAAAGCTTCTGTAAGGCAAAGGACACTGTCATCAGGACAAAATGGCAATCTACACACTGGGAAAAGATCTTTACCAATCCTACATCCGATAGAGGACTTATATTCAGTATATACAAAGAAATTAGATTCCAGAGAACCAAATAATACTATTAAAAATGGGGTACAAAGCTAAACAAAGAATTCTCAACTGAAGCATCTCTCATGGCCCAGAAACACCAAAGAAATGTTCAACATCCTTAGTTATGAGGGAAATGCAAATCAAAACAACCCTGAGATTCCACTTCACACTAGTCAAAATGGCTAAGATCAAAATCTCAGGTGACAGCAGATGCTGCTAAGGACGTGGAGAAAAAGGAACACTTCTCCATTGTTGGGGGGATTGCAAGCTGGTACAACCACTCTGGAAATCAGGCTGGTGGTTCCTCAGAAAATTGGCAATAGTATTTACTGAGAACCCAGCTATACAACTCCTGGTCATATACCCAAAAGATGCTCTAACATATAACAAGGACACATGCTCCACTATGTTCATAGCAGCTTTATTTATAATAGTTAGAAACTGGAAACAATCCAGATGTCATTCAACAGAGGAATGGATACAGAAATCTTGGTATATTTATACAATGGAGTACTACTCAGCTATTAAAAACAATGACTTCATGCAAATTTCAGGCAAATAGTGAGAACTAGAAAATACCATCCTGAGTAAGATAACACATTCACAAATTAACAAATATTGGTGTGACTCTAACCAAACAAGTGAAAGATCTTTACGACAAGAACTTCAGGTCTCTCAAGAAGGAAATTGAAGAAGACCTCAGAAAATGAAAAAAAATCTGCCATGCTCATGGATTGGCAGGATTAATATAGTTAAAATGGCTATCTTGCCAAAAGCAATATACAGATTCAATGCAATTCCCATCAAAATCCCAACTCAGTTCTTCACAGAGTTGGAAAAAGCAATTCTCAAATTTATCTGGAATAACAAAAAAACCCAGGATAGCTAAAACTATTCTCAACAGTAAAAGAACTTCTGGGGGTATTATTATCCCAGACCTCAAGCAATACTATAGAGCAATAGTGTTAAAAACTGCATGGTATTGGCACAGGGACAGGCAAGTGGACCAATGGAATAGAATTGAAGACCCAGAAATGAATCCACACACCTATGGTCACTTGATCTTCGACAAAGGAACAGAAAACATCCAGTGGAAAAAAGATAGCCTTTTCAACAAATGGTGCTGGCTCAACTGGAGGTCAGCATGCAGGAGAATGCGAATTGATCCTTTATCTCCTTGTACTAAGTTCAACTATGAAGTGGATCAAGGACCTACACATAAAGCCAGACACACTGAAATGAATAGAAAAGAAACTGGGGAAACGCTTGAGGACATAGGCACAGGGGAAAGTTCCTGAATAGAACATCAATAACTTATGCTCTAAGATCAAGAGTTGACCAATGGGATCTCATAAAATTACAAAGTTTCTGTAAGGCAAAGGACACCGTCAAAAGGACAAAACAGCAAACAACAAATTGGGAAAAGATCTTCACCAACCCTACATCCGATAGCGGGCTAATATCCAATATATACAAAGAACTCAAGAAGTTAGACTCCAGGGAGCCAAATAACCCTATTAAAAAGTGGGGTACATACCTAAACAAAGAATTTTCGCCTGAAGAAATTCAGATGGCTGAGAAGCACCTTAAGAAATGCTCAACATCTTTAGCCATTAGGGAAATGCAGATCAAAACAACCCTGAGATTTCACGTCACACCAGTCAGAATGGCTAAAGTTAAAATCCCAGGAGACAGCAGGTGTTGGCAGGGATGTGGAGAAAGAGGAACATTCCTTCACTGCTGGTGGGATTATAAGATGGTACAACCACTCTGGAAATCAGTCTGGCGGTTCCTAAGAAAACTGGAAATGACACTTCCGGCAGACCCTGCTATACCTCTCCCGGGCATATACCCAGAGGATTCCCCAGCATGCAATAAGGATACATGCTCCACTATGTTCATAGCAGCCTTATTTATAATAGCCAGAAGCTGGAAAGAACCCAGATATCCCTCAGTGGAGGAATGGATACAGAAAATGTGGTATATATACACAATGGAGTACTATTAAGCAATTAAAAACAATGAATTCATGATTTTTTTAGGCAAATGGATGGAACTGGAAAATATCATCCTAAGCGAGGTAACACAATCACAAAAGAATACACATGGAATGCAATCATTGATAAGTGGATATTAATTAGCCCCGAAGCTCTGAAAACTGAAGATACAATTAGCATATCAAATTATTCCCATGTAGAAGGAAGAAGAGGGCCCTAATCCTGGAAAGGCTTGATCCAGCATTATAGGGGAGTACCAGGACAGAGAAAAGGGAGGGGGAATGATAGGAGAATGGATGGAGAAAAGAGGACTTATGGGACATATGGGGGGGGTACTGGGAAAGGGGAAGGCTTTTAGAATATAAACAAAGAATATAGAAAATAAATAAAAAGGAAAAAAAGAAAAAAAGGAAATGTAAAAAAAATGATATGTCACATAGCAAGAACAGACAACTGTCTACCATATATTCCTTGGATTTTGTATAGGGTATTGCTTAAAAGATTTAACACATTTAATGGAAAAAAAGGTTGATCATGACCCTGCCCTTGAAGATATTTATCATCCTAAGAGGTCTGATTCAGATTAATAGCCTAAAGAAGTAAGACCATATCTTATACATCCCCCTCCATTTCTCTGGGACAATGTTAAGAAACTTATCTATACTGCGGTTTTTAATATCTCCTATTTTGTGGACCTAGTAGTTGGCTTTTTCAGAATATCTCTCACTAGACAATGTTGAACTAAATCATGTGGCATAGAAATTCCCAACATCCTCAAGAACAAATATACAAATCAGATAATCTCTATGTTCAGAGGATTTCCCTAAAGGTTTCTTCATTCAGGTTTGCCCTCATTCCCCACTGTGCCTCCATTCTATGATAGCTAGCTCTCTTACTCTTACTTTAAGTAACTCTTTGTTGGGTCTCAAAGAAAAAGGGTAACTGAGGTGTCTATTAGCATATCAGTGCAGATTCTGGACACCTGTCTCCCCTAGCCTTGACTAGTTACAAAATCACACTGGCTGGCTACCTTGCCCCATACCCCAAACTCTCCAGCCCAGGGACTAGACTGCCCTTCTCCCAGCTTCTTTTCCTTATATGATTTCAGCCATTTTGGCTATCTGGTCTGTTGCTCTCCAGGTCTCATGGATAGCTCTTGGCCTATTGGCTCCAGGTCTTCTCTCTTTCCCTCTTGCTCTCCTCTACACCTCTCCTCTCATGGCCAGGCTCAGTCTGGACTATTCCAGATGCGTCTTTATGTGCTCTCTCATGTCTATAATACAACTCAACCATTTAGGTGAAGTCGTATCTTTCTTTTATTTCTTTTATCACTCATCTGATGCCAAAATCTGTGTCATAAATGAGTCCCCTTCCAATAATCTTTAACAGTTGGAACCTAGCTATTGATCTGAATCTCATGAGGTATCTACGGATCATTTGTTTCTGCTGGCTTTTGTCATCCACCATATATGGCTCCAAATTCTAGAATTCAAATCTTCAACTTCTCCCCCTGTCCACCTGTTCTTACCATCCAACTTTCCTTGAATACTTGGTAAATGTTTATCTGGCCTACTACACTCTTCTGGGCACTGCTCCATACTAATGCACTTTCCCTTTATTAAAAAGCCCCACTTGTCCTAAAAAATATCTTCCAGTCTACCTCTCTAGCTGTTTCATCCTCTGCATGCTTTAACCACTTATTATTCTTTGTCTACTATGTGCCATTCGGGAGATGCCTGTTTTGTCTGTTATTGCTACAAAAGCCACACCACTGTGCCAGGAAGCTATTACTTTTACTCTGCTGGACCCCCAGTCATTTGGGAAAGGATGCCTTTCTGCTATTTGTAAACATCTCTCAAAACAGTCTTTCATTCTCCTTGGGTATATCCCATATTGAAATTCTAGTCACCAGGATGTTTTATACAGCGTAACTCAGCTCTTTTCTGGAGCTTTTTCTTGACTCCCTGAGGAGACATAGTTCTTCATACAGTCTCACCTGTAACCACTGCATCCCTTTTCTTTGCTTCCTCCAACTCTGAGCTATGTGCTCCACCTGTATGTGTGCCTTCCTGGGTCTATATTTTGGGAGTTCCCTCTCCTACCCCTTGGAATATCTTGAACTGTTTCTTCCTTACTCACTCCTGGGCCTTCCATACTCTGTGACCCTTTCTTCTCTCTCCCAAAAGTCCCACAGTTTCTCTAAGTCCATTTGTGCCTGAAGCTTCATCCCAGGTTTAAAAGGAAAGTTATCTTTTAAGGCTCCACTCATGCTGTTTCTGACAAAATGTACTATTTCTTTCGAATACTTTCCATTCTACAAAGCCAATCATAGCTCCAGTGATCTTGAGATCCTTTCTCCTAATATAAATCATTGTTTAAGGATAAATTTATGTTAACTGAATTCCTAATCCAACCCACCCATTGTTTTTCCTCTTTAACAATATCCTACAATGCACTGGACACTGGGCTAAGCATATTTATCAAATAGTTTTACTTACTACTTTATGCACACATTACTACTAGCTTTAGGTATAACAAAATGAATGTAAAGGAACTTGCTGGGTATCACTACAACTGCTTCAGGGTTGGCCTTCAAAACATATCTGTCCCCTTCAAATCATCATAGAAGAAAAATGATTTTGAGCTAAGCAATTAAAGTAATCATGTAGGTTGAAATGACCAATTCAACAAACATTGATTGACTGCTAAGAACAAGATGCTCTGATGGCATAATTGAAATACCTTGAGATTTAAATTAAAGAACAAGTTTTTATGGAAAGTTTTTAAATTCTTTGATTCAGCTATATGTAGATTAAAAAAGTTTTTGCAGACTGGCTTAGAAATCCAGTATCTATAAGACAGTATGTATGCTAACATGCATCATGAATCATAACACAACAAATCCTTAAATAGTTATAATAAAGCATTTTAAACTAAGTAAATTGAAGTGTTGAAGTAAGCACAGTTGCATTCTTAATGTAAAGAAACTAGGTGGCTCCCAAGGGGGCAGATAATTTTATGTCAGCTTGACATAAGTCATCTGAGAGGAAGGAAACTGGATTAAGAAAATGCCTCCATAAGATCGGGCTGTGGCAAGCATATAGGACATTTTTCTAATTAGTGATTAATGGGAGGGCCCAACCCACTTTGGGTGATTCCATTTAACAGATGGGTTGTTTTAGGTTCTATAGAAGGGGGCTTACGGGACTTTCGGGGAGTGGGGGGGCTAGAAAAGGGGAAATCATTTGAAATGTAAATAAATTATATCGAATAAAAAAAATTAAAAAAAAAGAATGTAAAAAAAAAACTAATGAGCACAGCATGTATGGACACATTCATCTATATGTCACACACATGTAAACACAATAACAATAAATTAAATAAAAAAAAAAAGAAAGACAGTTGAACAAGTCATGAGGAACAAGCCTATAATCAGCACCCATCCGTGGTCTTTCCAGGTTGCTGCCCTGCTTAAGTTCCTATTTTAACTTCCTTCATTAATGGACTTCAATGTGGAAGTGTAGGCCAAATAAATCCTTTCATCCTTTCTGTGCTTTGGGTCATGGTGTTTCATCATAGCAACAATAACCTTAAGACAATTGCCCATCTATTTGTTAGACCATATTACACATTATCCAACATTTGAAATTGACTGGGACTTTTCTTTGTTAACATAATTAATATTAATGGAATTATAGTTGGTAATCTTTCCAATTCTAAGATAATTTTATTTGCAACTCTTATTGATATGGATCTTCTGATGTTAGCAGCTTTGCTTTTGTTGTGGCTACAGTAGCTCAGAAAATGAAGCCCTTAATAAGCACTAAATACTCATTGAGAGACTATCCATTTCCTCATTTTTCTGAACGAAGACACAGAAATGTAGATGTAAACACAAATCACTCAAATAGAAACCCCAGATTGTTTTGCAGCTGGATGTCTAAAGATAGCATTAGGCTGTGTGAAAAGTTGATGCCTGCACCGGGAGGACCAAGAAGATTGCACTAGGCAGTTTGGCACTAAAAGGATGACACTGAGATATCATGTTCCATATCTGTTCATCCCTTTAAGGGATAAAAAATGATCAAAGTACTCTATCAAAAATGAAAACCAACAACCTGATATGGTGGTGCACATCATTAATCCCAGTTCTTGGCAGGAAAAGACAGTAATGTCTCTGTGAAAGGAATCGTTTACTTTGCCTCTGGCAGAAGGGATATATGGCTCTCCATTGATATATTCCTATAGTTGTGTATCACACCCCATACTGGCTTACAGGATCCCTCTGTCACTACTCACAAGTACTTGGTTTAAATTTCAAAGTCATCATAAAGTTCCAGACAAGCCAGGTTTGCATAGTGATAATCTGTGTCAACAAAACAAAACTGAAGATCATTTAGAATTATAGTTAACAAGAGTATGCATTATCAGCTAACAGTTGTCTGAAATACAGGAATTATACACACAGGAAGAAGCACAGAAGTTTTCTTAGGTTGAGGGCACTGGAGAAAGTTTGGAGCAAAAATAATTGTGAGGATCAAACTTATTTCACATGAATGACAACTGTATTTATTTTTAACGTTCTCCCTTCACACTTCATATCCCTACACTTTATCTCGTTAGTATTTTTCAGTCACACCATAACTTCAGAGACAAGAAGAGATTCTGTAAGAAAATGGATGAAAAATGGATGATCACAAAGACACCATACTGGGAATGTCTTGATGGATTATTGTAGTAACAATTATTATTATATTACTCTCACAACCTATACCCCTTTGGAATATTTACTTTTCCTAGAACTCAAAACTGCATTTACTTTCTAAAAGTTATAAAACTTTATTTCAGGTGATAGGGCTTAAAATCATTTGTTTTTGAAATGTGCCTGATATCTTTTTACCAGTTTGGCTTACAACATCATCGTCTTAGAAGAACTACCTATATGTGTTCATCACAATAAATGAACTGTAAATGGTTGTGATATCTAGCTCCTCCACATTTACACTATTATCACCATGGACTACTCTTATAAGTAGGAGATATGAGGCTGTGAATTTGTTAGGATAATTCATTTCTCCACTTAAATGTCTAACTTTCACATTTTCTTTAAATGGTCCAACCTCATACAATATGTCTAGTTTGTGTCATTTTTTTCATCAGAGAATTCTTGTTTTGGAATTAATTCAAATGTGAAATTGTTAAATGATAAACAACTAGATTGTACATAAAGCATAGATTTTCCACTAAAAATCTATTTCCAAAGCTGAATCATGATTTGAAAAATGAATCCTTTTACAATGTAAGATAAAATATTATAATGAGAATACATTATATAGAAAATGTTCAATTTTCAGAGAAATATCTTTCAGAGAAATATAATGTGACTTAGAAACAGGAAATAACTTGCTCCTGGTAGCTAGTATAGAAAATCATTTCAAAGTTTGTAATTTTCTATTTGCTAAAGGCTTTTATTTGTATAACTGGGCCAACAATGTATGATAGTGCCTATGGCATTTGGGTATTATAACAACATATAAGCTAATAAAGTTAAAGGGCTCAATTTATCTCTGAGCACAAAATGTACCCCATCATTACTATTGTATGGTGATAACAAGGATGGTGCCAATGTAAATAAAATGATGATTCCAGACCCTAGAGTTTCTGTGTTGGTTTACATATTTTATTCTCATTTCACGTGCTGGTGTATTTGGGGGACTAAGACCAAAAATTAAAAGAGTTCTGAGATACATTCAAAATAGTTAATGTGAGCTTTAATGAACACAAATAAATTGAAATGATTATCTCTATTGTGTCAGATCCTGCTAGAAATCAAGAGCAAGAGGAACAATAGATATTGCACATTTGGAGATTGTGATGCTAAGTTTTAATGTGAATTTGAATTTGCCACAAATTATCATCATTAAAACATGAAGTTGTAACTGAGGAACTGTCCTGATTGCTTTAATCAATGTGTGAATACCCACCCACTCTACATGTGGGCTACAACTTCTGATTGAAGCCCAGATGAAAGAGTTTTTGGTAGAAGGAAGGGTTTTTCTTTGTTGTTTTTTGTTTTGTTTTTGTTTTTTGTACTTTTTGTTTTCTTGGCTTCCATTAGTGTCATATAGTAAATTTACTACTGCTGATACAGAGTCAGCATTTCTAGGCATTTGTCATTGATGGAATACCATTGGTTCTCCAGGAAACTTCCAGATTTCCATGGCAGATTGGGACAGCTGAGGCACGTAGATCAGTGAATTAGTATCTCTTATGTGAGATAGCTGTTGTGAGACTGCCCCAAATCCTGAGATTCCCAGTCTCAAGGATAGAGCAACTGCTGAATTCTCCTCTGATGTTACTTGGGTCCCATTCTTCTATACACACACACACACACACACACACACACACACACAAACACACACACACAAACACACACACACAAGCAGTGTTACTATGTCTGAAAATGAAACTCTGGGTTCAGTTCAGGCATAATTCTAACAAGGTAAACAGAAGGATTGCTGATGGAGAGAAAAAAGAAAAACCCTATACTTAGCATTCCCCCATTTCCATTTCTGTCTACCTGGAAGAGCCTTTACTTCTTATCTCCCCTTACCTCAAACAAACATCTGGTTTCCTATTAACACTTACCTGTAATGCACATCAAAGTCATCAAGCTCTTCTGGCCCATCTGCTATGTCCTTCCAACTATTCTAGTTCCCAGGTTCTTTCAGTTTATAGCCCTCATCTCACCTGTTTTCTTTATAACCTGAAACGCTCCACTCCTCCACTTAGCTTTTCCCTGCTCCCAGGAGATACTCATGACTGTCACCAGTTTGCTATCCTTTTGTCTCTATAAAATAGCCATGGCAGTTTTGAACTTCCCCAAATGCCTCTGTTTATTCTCTATCACCCAACAAATATCCACATGTCACTTTCACTTATAAAAACAATTAATAGTACTAGTGTAGACGTCCAGTAAAGTGGCTTTCCTGTACTCTTGCTTAAATTTCAATACAAGCTGATTCAATATATTTTTCATTTTTGAACACACACACACACACACACACACACATATTTGTGATAGGGCAAGAAAATACAGAGGTTCTTTCATATTGTATTTTTTCTTAGGTTGTTTCAGGTTTAAGTAGAAGATGATGGATTTGATGGAGAATCCCATGGAAAAATTACCCAATTCTCTTCTAGGACACAAAGATCAGGATGTCTTCACTAACTTACCTTAGCTTCTATTAAACTGCCTGTTTGTATGGAATACCCTCCATCTAACTACTTATTTAGCTTCTGTTAAAACTGCTTGCTTCAAACTACTTTTTTCTTTGAAGTCCCCTATAGCTGCTGAGTAAGATGCCAGGTAATAAATTCTGAACACTCAGGGCCACACCTATGTCTAGCAATACTTGAATGCTTGCTAGAATAAAGATTTTCAATTGTCTACAAATGTGTGTGAGTAGTCATGTCTTCATGTCTGCTGGGCTACCCATAACAATGACAACAACAACAGACACACACACACACACACACACACACACACACACATATATATACACACACACATATATATATACATACATATATATACATATATATATATATAATTTTTCTGATGAGCACAAAATTTCTCCATAAAATACATAAAATGAGTATTTCCAAATTAAATTAAACACTTACAAGTTGAATTTAAGATTTCATGAAAGCAGAAAGTAGACTGTGAGGCAGAGACCTAACTTAGGAAAGAAGAGAGAAAAAGAGAGGATCAAGATGACAAGGGAGGCAGTAGAGGAGGGAGACAAACAATCATATATATCATATATTTGTACATATATAAAAATGGCATTATTGACTTAGTTTGGGGATATGATTTTAACATGCTAATGTTTGGTAATTATATTTGTGATGTCATGCTGCTAATAAACATAAAAGATGTTCACTCTGATACTCATAAATATGGTAAATTTTCATAGAGATTTAAATTTCAGATTAGTAAAAATCCGACAATACAGGAATATAGATTGTATAATCATGCTACATACTTTGTGACATAGTAATGTTATTAGTGAATTCCCATTAGTAAAACTATAAATGTTGCCACTAGTTTATCATTTTTGTAGACTCTCAATTTACAGTTCACTACTTGAAACAAAGCTATGTTTACTTAAGCAATGAAAACCATCAATCACATTTTAACTTTAAAATGTCCATTTGTCAAGCTAGGATTGCCCAGTGCCTTGATAATTGAAAAGGAGGGACAGTTATTCAGAGGTTTGCCTAGGGGACAGTGGAATTGATTTTGCATCCTGGAGGTCACCTTATACTTTGTATTAGAGTCAGCCATATGACCACCATGAATTGAGCTGATGGACTAAATCAGTGTTTAGCTGTAATTCACTGTCACAGAGAACCTTATGATGAAAGTAACTATTAGCAAATGACATGTGGCAGCTGTGAAGGTTTTATCAGGGAAAAGCTGAAGGGGGCAGTACAAAAGCAAAGTGGACTAGGATACAATCTGCACTGCTTCCAATGAGTCTGCTTTCTGCTAACCATTCCTGCTCATATAGATCCTTACATACTTTTCATCCTGGCCCAATTTATTTATTTGTCAGTGGTGTTTCTGGAAATAAATTATCCCATAATTATTTTAATTTCTATAAATAGAACTTTTCAAAAATATCCTGTCAAGTTCTCAGACACAGTATCAATAATGATACTGTATAACACAAATTGTAACTTCCTGAAAGGATCAGACATGAGTTTGTGGAGGAGAAATATTCTTGACTGATTTTTCAAAGGCTGAGAAGAATTGATAAAAGAGCAAAATGGTGGAGAAACCTTTTCCATTGTGTACTGTTGGTTCATCAAGTTTTAAATAGCAGGTGGTTTTGAACTTATGAAAATAAGGAAAAGAGAAAACAATACATGTTTTCATTTTATATATTGTAGCTGAAATAAAATTATATCACTTTTCCCTCTTTTGTTTTCTTCCCGAACTCTATGTCTGTCACCGAAGAATCTGACAGCTTCCTTTTCTTCGTGCATTTATTCAGGTGTGTGTGTGTGTGTGTGTGTGTGTGTGTGTGCATGTATAACATTTTGAGTCCATATTTTGTGTGCATATAATTTCAAGGCTGATCACCCTGCATTGAATAACCAATAAGGGAACACGACTGGGAGAAATGAATTTTCCTTATCCCAGCAGTCATTACATGGCCGTAATTCCTTGTCTAGGGTTGGGACTCTGAAAATTTTACATGTTAATTTTAAAATGTCAATTGGTATTGCCATTGTTTCTGTCTTGTTTGTGAAGCCATTTTTAGGTAAGACTGTTTCACAATATATTCCCTGGTATTCAGGCTCCATGTCTTCTCTGATGTTGCCTGAGTTATATGTATGGGATTTGTGTTATAGATTTATCCACAGTGGATGTATTACAGCCACAGTGGATCACCAACAAAAGAACACACACACACACACACACACACTTTTGGGTTGCCAATGTTCCCCAAAGTAATCCTAGTACCAATATTTCAGGATCAGGTGTGGGGAAGAATAGGAGTGTGGGCTAGTTGCCCATTAAAATGAGTGGAAATCTGTAACTGATTGGGATGAGGATGTGGGACACATCTCCAGGATGAGACAGAAACCTGGGATAAGGGAGACACCCAAGAATAAATGGGGGTGACCTTAACTGTGACTCACTACATTGGGGATATGGAACCTCAAGAAACCATCTCCTGTTTGCAGGCAGGAACCCCAGTGGAGTGATAGAGACACCATCCCATCCACAAACGTTTCAACCCAAAATGTATCCTGTTTACAAGAAATACAGGGACAGGAGATTGAGCAGAGACTGAGGGAATGGCCCCCCAAAAACCAACCCAACTTGAGACCCATTCCATGGGTAAGCACTAATCCATAACACTATTAATGATATTCTGTTATGCTTGCAGACAGGAGCAGGCTGTCTTCTGAGAGGCTCCACCCAGCAACTGACTTAAACAGATGCAGACCCCCTATAGCCAAACAGTGGATGGAGTTTGGGAACACTTGTGTAAGAATAGGAAAAGGATTTTGGCCCCTAAGGGGATAGGAACTCCACAGGAAGACCAACAGAATCAACTAAACTGGACCCTTGGAGCTCTCAAAGTCTGAATAACCAAAGAACATACTTGGGCTAGACTTAGACCTTCCTGCATATATGTAGCAGATGTTCAGCTTCGTCTTCATGTGTTTCTGGAACAACTGGGATGGGCACTATCCCGAAAGCTTTTGTCTGTATGTGAGATATGTTCTTCTAGCTAAGCTGCCTTGTCTAGCCTCAATTAGTGAGGAAGCACCTAGCTTCATAGAGACTTGAAGTACCAGGGTGAGGGGATTACCAAGAGGGGGCCCCACCCACTTACAGGGGATGGGGAATGGAAGATGAGAGGACTGGGAGGGGTGTGCAGTAGAGGACAGTGGGACCGTGAGCAGTATGTAAAGTGAATAAGTTAAAAATAATTTAATTTAAAAAATATATATAGTTATCAATGTAGCCCTTTGGTTGCCTCTTGGTTTTGAGGGTATATCCCCTATTACTGAAGAAACAGCATACATAGGAATTGAATGTTTCAAGCTGAATCTGACCTGAAAGCGTCGTTTCTGTGGTCTAGCTTCCATGGTCCCAGTAAATACTATACAACCTACTAAGAGAGAGAAGGCATTAAGCATCAAGATTCAATACCTATGAACCTCAATCATAGCAAAATTAGGGTGAATCGGTCGCATCCACGTGTTAGTGGTGACCATCAGCTAGGTAGTTGGATTTAAGGGTGATATAACTAGAGGAAAATGATTCCTGGTACTTGAGAAGCACTGTGATGGAGTGATTAGATTACATAAAGGTTAACTACCAAAACCTACAAATTACACTAAATTAAAAGATTACTTCATCTTATTTGAATTTGTGTTCAGATCAGGACTATATTATTACTGAATCTAATTGATACAAGAATGATAAAACTACTTCATTTCATTCTATCTTAACCTATTAGTTATAAATGTTTATGCCATAATTATTAATAAAAAGCATAAACTTTCATTAACTATAAAAACTCACATAGATTATCTATCTGTACATCTATTCATATATCAACCTGATTAAAGTTTAAAATTCTGTAAAAAGGAAATATATCCCTGTTTTTTGTTAGATCTTGGCTATGGCAGATATCATCTAGAGATCTTAGATTTCTCTCCTATAAAATAAGTTACATATATCTGCCATATGATAATTTTTAAGAAATTATATAATGCAATTAATTGAAAGTAAGTTACAAAATACTAGAAACCCAAAATATCCTATAAAAAGTCTAAAACTGTTAATCTAGTAGCATTCTGAGGACTTTACATTTTTTACATTATTTCCATGCCATTCTCGATGCTCCCAAAGTGGTTTTTGCCACCAAAATTACCCCACAAAATGATGTTCTACAAAACCACAATAGCTAGCATACCTGTTTAATACCATACAAATAAACCTTTATAGCTCAATATTTACTTTTACAGAAGAACAAGTCTTAGGTAAAACTAAGATTTTAATATTGCACAGGTTTTATTGGGTTGAAAAAATGGTTGGTCACAATTCAAGTACTACACATTATTTTTCTTTCAGCTTTAAGAAAGTATTTGACGTCATGGTAGTCATTTAATCTTTATACATTAAGACTTTTTGACAGAAAGAAAGCATGAAGTATGATTATGTGAATACACCATGGTAGTTCTATAAGATTTAAAAAGAGGTAAATAGAACAAATCTCATTATGATATTGTAACTCTTGTAAGATATCTCAAGTCATTCTTCATTTGATTGTGATATATATATAATTCATACATACAAAAGTATGGCACTTTTAAGTATATACAGTGTATAATTGAAGTAAAAACCACCTGTTATATTTTGTGTATTCACTATATATTTTGTGATTAATGCAAAGCATACTATTTTAATTTATTATAATTTTTTGAAAAATTTCAGGGTAGATGAGATGTATAAGTAGTTAGAGACACTTTCTGCAAAGCCTGGGTTCTTGAGTTTTTTCCCCTGGAACCTACATGATAGAAGTAGTGAGACTTGAAGGTTAAAGACACACACACATACACACACACACACACACACACACACACAGACAGACAGACACACACACAAGATTGCAGGTGCTGGGGGGAATACTAAAGACATTTAAGGACTGTCTCAACAGTTAAGAGTGCTTGTTGCTTTTACCTAGGACTGGAGCAGGTTTCCACCAAACCTGCCTCAGACCTGCCTGTAATTTCAGGACCAGGTCAGGACGGGACATGTTCTCTCTCCTCTGCAAACATCTGCATACATGTTTTTGTGCATATCCTCCCCAACATATGCAGTCAGTGATAAAAATATAAAATAGAAATTATTTTTTTCAATCATCACTCTCTCATGAAGTTTTCCAGAAGTGTTTGTTATCATAAACCTTGATATATCATTTCATTAAAGGCTGAAAAAACATTTGACAAAATTCAACATCCATTCATGTTAAAAGTCTTGGAAAGATCAGGAATTCAAGACCCATACCTAAACATAGTAAAAGCGATATACAGCAAACCAGTAGCCAAAATCAAACTAAATGGAAAGAAACATAAAACAATCCAACTGAAATCAGGGACTAGACAGGGCTGCTCTCTCTCTCTGTCTCTGTCTCTCTCTCTCTCTCTCTCTCTCTCTCTCTCTCTCTCTCTGTCTCTGTCTATTCAATATAGTACTTGAAGTATTAGCTAGATCAGTTAGAAAACAAAAAGAGGTCAAAGGGATACAAATTGGAAAGAAAGAAGTCAAAATATCATTATTTGCAGATAATCTCAAAAACTCCACTAGGAACCTCCTACAGCTGACAAGCAACTTCAGCAATGTGGCTGTATATAACATTACCTCAAAACAGCAGCCTTCCTATACTCAAAGGATAAACAGGCTGAGGAAGAACTTAGGGAAACTATACCATTCACAATAGCCACAAACAATATAAAGTATCTTAGTGTGACTCTAACCAAACAAGTGAAAGATCTGTATGACAAGAACTTCAAGTCTCTGATGAAAGAAATTGAAGAAAACCTCAGAAGATGGAAAGATTTTCCATGATCATGGATTGGCAGGATTAGTATAGTCCAAATGGCCATCTGGCCAAAGGTAATCTAAAGATTCAATGCAATTCCCATCAAAATTCCAATTTAATTCTTCCTAGAGTTAAAAAGATAAATTCTCAAATTCATTTGGAATAATATAAAACCCATGATAGCAAAAACTATTTTCAACAATAAAAGAACTTTTGGGGAAATTAGCATTCCTGATCTCAAGCTGTACTAAAAAGTAACTGTGCTAAAAATTTCATGGTATTGGTACAGTAACAGGCAGATAGATCAATGGAATAGAATTGAAGACCCAGAAATGAACCCACACACATATGGTCACTTGATATTTAACAAAAGGAGATAAAAGACAGCATTTTGAACAAATGGTGCTGGTTCAACTGGCAGTCAACATGTAGAAGAACTCAAATTGATCCATTCTTATCTCTCTGTACAAAGCTCAAATCCAAGTGGATTACAGACCTCCACATAAATTCAGATACACTGAATCTTAGTAGAAAAGAGAGTGGGGAAAATCCTCAAGCACATGGGCACTGGGGAAACGTTCCTGAAGAGAACAACAATAGCTTATGCTCTAAGATCAAGAATTGACAAACGGTATGCACTCACTAATAAGTGGTTATTAACCTAGAAAACTGGAATATCCAAAACATAATCCACACATCAAATGAGATACAAGAAGAAAGCAGGAGTGGTCCCTGGTTCTGGAAAGACTCAGTGAAACAGTATTTGGCAAAACCAGAACGGGGAACTGGGAAGGGGTGGGAGGGAGGACAGGGGAAGAGAAGGGGGCTTACGGGACTTTCGGGGAGTGGGGGGGGGGGCTAGAAAAGGGGAAATCATTTGAAATGTAAATAAATTATATCGAATAAAAAAAAAAGAAAAAAAAAGAATTGACAAATGGGACCTCATAAAATTGCAAAGCTTCTGTAAGGCAAAGAACTCTGTCAATAGGACAAAATGGTAACCACAGACTGCGAAAAGATCTTTACCAATCCTATATCCAATAAAGGGCTAATATCCAATATATACAAAGAACTCAGAGAACCAAATAACTCTATTAAAAAATTGGGTACAAAGCTAAACAGAGAATTCTCAAATGAGGAAACTTGAATGGCTGAGAAGCACCTAAAGAAATGTTCAAGATCCTTAGTCATCAGGGAAATGCAAATCAAAACAACCCTGAGATTCTACCTCACACTAGTCAGAAGGGCTAAGATCAAAAACTCAGGTGACAGCACATGCTGGCGAGGATGTGGAGAAAGAGGAACACTTGTCCATTATTTGTGGGGTTGTAAACTGTTACAACCACCTTGGAAATCTCTTTGGTGGTTCCTCAGAAAATTGGTCATAGTATTACCTGGGGACCCAGCTATACCACTCCTGGACATGTACCCTAAAGATTCTCCAACATGTAATCAGGAAAGGCTATGTTCATAGCAACCTTATAATAGCCAAAAGCTGGAACAAACACAGATCTCCTTCAACAGAAGAATGGACACAGAAAATGTGGTATATTTACACAATGGAGTACTATTCAGCTATTAAAAATAATGAATTCATGAAATTCTTAGGCAAATGGATGGACTTAGCAAATATCAATCTGAGCAAGGTAACCCTTTCACAAAAGAACACACATGGTATGCACTCACTGATAAATGGATATTAGCCCAGAAGCTCAGAATACCCAAGATACAATTCACCGACAACATAAAGCTCAAGAAGGAAGACCAATGTGTGGATGTTTCAGTCCTTCTTAGAAAGGGGAACAAAATACTCATGGGAGTAAATATGGGGACAAAGTACAGAGCAGAGACTGAAGGAAAGGCCATCCAGAGACTGTCCCACCTAGATTCATCACAGATACAGTCACCAAACTCTGACACTGTTGTGGATACTAAGAAAAGCTTGCTGAAATGAGCCTGATATAGCTGTCTCTTGAGAGGCTCTGCCAAAGCCTTACAAATACAGAAGCTCTCAGCCAACCATTAGACTGAGCAAGGGATCCCCAATTGAGAAGTTAGAGAAAGGACTGAAGGAGCTGAAGGGATTTGCAAGCCCTTAAGAATAACAACACTATCAACTAACCAGACCTCCCAGAGCTCCCAGGTGTCGGGAGCCATCCTCACTTAGAACTCAATGCCAAGAACTCTCCATACCAGGAGCCATCCCCACCTGGCTCTCAATGCCAGGAGACCTCAATACCAGGAGTCATTCTCACTTAGATCTCCATGCCAAGAACTGTTCCTACATAAATCTCAAAACCCCCTCCTTTTGACGTTCATCTGTAGATAGGTTACTGTAGCAACCCCTTTTCACTTCACCGCCTCATGACCCTCCTTTTATCATGCCAACATTCCAACAGCAATAACTAGCTTTACCAGAAATTATGAGAAACTGTTTCTTAGAAATGATGCCAACCCCCTGAGATTGTTCCCCCCTTTTACCCCTCCCAAACCTTGTATGCTTCCCTTTATATTGACTTGTCTGAAAATTAAAGTTTGACAGCTTGATCAGAACTAGACAGGCTGTCCTGCCTCTCTCTTGTGTCTTGTCGCCCCATCGCCTTTCCTCTAGGTGGCTTAAAGGAACCTTGTTGACTGTCCTGCGGGTCGGGACACCCAGGGATTAAGCCACCAACCAAGTTGTATGCATGGCTCAGGCTGCATATGTAACAGAGGATTGCCTTGTCAGGCATCAATGGGAGGAGAAGTCCTTGGTCCTATGAAGGCTCAATAGCTCCAGCATAGGGGAATCGAGGGCAGGGAGGTGGGAATGGGTGGATGGGTGGAGGAACACTTTCATAGAAGCAGAGGGAGTGGGGATGGGATAGGGGGTTTCCAGGAGAGGGGGAAACCAAGTAGGGGGATAACACTTGAAATGTAAATAAATTAAAATAAATAAATAAATATGAAATAAATTAAAAAATTCAAGCATGACCCTTACTCTCATGAGATCTTCTAGAAGTTTTTGTTATCATAAACCATGGTTTATGGTTCGGGGTTCTCTGTAGTAATAGAGCTTATAGAATGAATCTAAAAAGGATTTATTAGAATACCTTATAGTCTGTGGTCCAGCTAGTCTAACAATGATTGTCTTCCATTAGAACGGTGAAGAATCAGGTAGCTCTGTTCATGAATCTGGGTATCTCTGATGGTCTTCAATATACAGAATAAATCTGAAGAATTAGGCTCAGAAGTCAGTGTAGGAATGGACTTGCCAGCAAGAATGAGAGCAAGAAGGCTAAGAGAGCAAGGCTCATTTTTCCATGACTATTATCCAGTCTATCAGCAGAGGATGTGTCACACATTAAAAGTGGATCTTCCCACCTCAAATTATCTCTATTAAAATTATATCTTCCCCCCTCTAAGATCAGGATTAAAAGTCAATCTCACTCCAAATGACTTAGTTAAGAAAAAATTCCCTCATGGGTGTATCCAGCTGCTTGTTTTTAAAATTAATTTCAGATATAATCCAGTTGATACCCAAGAATAGCCATTACACATGGCAACTTCATTGCCTTAGTACCTTTGAGGAGTTTCCAGAGGGACAGTGCATGGAGCTGTAGGACAGTGATACTAGTGATACCAATTTTGTATAGGCCTCAAAAATTGTGCTTGCTTATATTAGGAATTCTCTAAATGAAAAAGTACATATATACATAGAATTAAAAAACATCAGTTTCTAGAATAAGGGCATAAACAGATAATTTTATACAATTTTATAGATCTCTAAAAGTTGTTTGTGGTTTAAAGAAGCATTATAAAAGAATTAAATATTAAATAGTTCCAATAAGTTAAGATAATTATATGTGTTTGTGTGTGTGTGTGTGTTTGTGTGTGTGCGCATTACTTCAAAAGAAAATTACCTTTATAATTTTATAATTGTCAGGGCTGTTGCTCATTTGTTGTGAAGGCACAAATGACCAAGGCAACTCTTATAAAAGTAAACATTTAATTGGGGACTTGCTTATCATTTTAGAGGGTCAGACCATGATCACCATAGCAAGAACCAGACAGGCACAGTACTAGAGGAGTAGCTGAGAGCTTTACATTTTGATCTACATGCAGCAGATAGAGAAGGTAAGACTGGGCCTGGTATGGGATTTTGAAACTTGAAAACTTACTCCAAGTGGCAAACCTTCCCCTAGAAGGCTACAGCTACTGCAACAAGGACAACATGCTAATCCTATTCTAACAGTTCCTTTATCTGACAACTATGTATTCAGATACATGAGCTTATGGGAGGGCATTTTCATTCAAACCACCACAATGTTCTTAGTGTAACCCATATGTAAAAGTATTTATAGAACCAACAGTAACATACAAATCTAAAATGATCAGGGCATCTTGCAGGTTTATAAGGTACAGCCATAGTACTACATAGTCATACCCTTAGGTCTCAGGAAGCCCACATATGCAGAAAAGACCTCAAGTTGGACTGTAGAAAAATTTTTACAGTAAAAGAAAAGCCATCATCTCCCAGAAACTTGTAAAATGAACTTTCTGTCCAACAAAAGGGATCATATCCCTTGCCTGGCAGAAGGGGCATATGGCTTTCCATTGACTTATACCTATGATTGTGTACAAAAGCCCATACTGGCTTCCAGGGTCCCTCAGTCACTACTACTCACAAGTAATTGCTTTACATTTCAAAGACCTCACACTAGCACACTAGCATTCTGGTCTCTCTCTCTCTCTCTCTCTCTCTCTCTCTCTCTCTCTCTCTCTCTCTCTCTCTCTGCCTCTCTCTCTTTGCCTTTCTCTCTCTCTGTCTCTCTCTCTTTGCCTCTCTCTCTCTCTCTGTCTCTCTGTCTCTCTGTCTCTCTGTCTCTCTGTCTCTCTCTCTCTCTCTCTCTCTCTCTCTCTCTCTCTCTCTCTCACACACACACACACACACACACACACACACACACACCTCTACCCCCAATTCCCAGTTGTACTTCAGTTCTCATGTTTCCCTTCTTCAAGATAATTATCCTCCTCCTCTTTACAATCCACATGGTTTGTCTTACAAACACCATGTTCCCTTGTCTCTTATGAAGACAGCTCTGGCTGTGTATTTTCTGTTTTACCTTCTCTCTGTTCTGGACTTGGCCAAATGTTTCTAGATAATTTATCTCTCTTATTCACAATAAAAAATTCTTTTCCATAATTAAGTATCTACTTCAGAAGATTCTTTACTGTCCCTTTTCCATGTGCACACTATTTTAAATTGCTTTATAGTATATTATAATGACAGTTGTAGGACAGACTTTTCCTGGGAATACACAACACTCATGTCAACTCACTCCAGAAGGAGTACCTACAATATAATGATTGCACCAATATCCACTGTGATGAATCAATGAGTTGTATTGGGTTTACTTGGAAGAAAATAGATGAGAGGTTACTTACAGGAGAGTAGAGATGACTAATGCATAGCTGTTGTGGGAAATATTAAGAAGAACCACAATATCCTGCACTACAGCAAGCATTGGCAGGCCACATGGCAGCAGTGGGGAGTTCTCATCTTGGCAAACTTTCTGGCCCAGAACTCTCAAAAATCTCTCCACCCAGATCACTAAGTTCCCACTGGCAGGTTGCTACTGTGCCAGTCCCAAACTACAAATCCCCAAGGCCGGCCTTGTGGTGCACATCTGATAAACCTACACTTTGATGCTGTACTTTTCTCTCTGGAACCCAGTTGAACCATCATGTGAAGGAAAAGACCACACAAACTTAGTCCAGAAACAATGGTAACTCAATCTCTGGGAATGACAACTCGAATCCTATTCTTTTAAGCCATATTAAATCTAAATCCTCCAGTGGTGAATCCTGGCAGATTTGCCATCTACTCTGATTTTATTCTCTTGCTATCCTGGTCCAAAAAGCCCCTAACTCTCTCCTGCATCCTCTCTTCCTCAGTCCAACCCGGTAGTCCTGCCTACTTGCCCAGTGATTGGTCCCTTTTACTCATTGGGGGAAGTACTTGACACATTCTTCATTCCATACAACCCCTTGGGAAAGAGGAATTAACATCAAAATACAGAGAGCACCAGGCCCATCTACCACACTTCCCCGTTTTTTTGCTCTAATACAAAAACAAAAGTTTTCTCTCAAATATAAATAGAGCAAAGCTGTTACCATTTTGTAATTTGTAAAGTACAAGATAGACCTAACACCCAGTCCATCATTTTTTGTCAATAAAGTAGAACACTCTGTCATCTATCCTAACTTAAAAGACTTATAATTCTACACCTGATTTATGTCCTGGCTTTAGATTGAATGCTATCTGACAACCATCCTCTCAAATCTGTTCTCTCCAAGTTAAATAGCCTGGATTGGCTATGAGACTACAAGTAGTCTTTCAACCCCATCAGAAATCTGAGAATGACCAGCATTATCTCAAGATAGAGGAAGCCTAACACAGCTTCCAGAACTGAGACAAGCTATAGAGACAGCTGCCTACCCATACAGCTCTAGTAAGTCAGGAGGTTAGAGCATCAGTCTTCAGCCATCTGGTCCAGGATCATCTGACAGACCTCTGAAAAACAGAAAATATTACAGACTAGCCTATTCTGTCTCAGCAGAACTAAACTGTCCTAACCTGTAAATTGTGTCCTTTCAAGAACTACACAGGTATGCAGGAGAGATAGGCAATTCCTGTTCAATGGCCACCTAGCCATCATGTATATCCTCGCCGGGAGATATAGATGCTCAGTTGCTTCTTAGAATCTATGAATGGGAAGCTGTTAGAAGCAGATTTGTATCAACAACAAGTGAATAAATAACATTAAATGTCACATTATGTGAATTTCTGACATTTTTGAAAACCAACTACCTATGTAAAGTAGTCTGGACTGTTGTCTGTTAATTACCGTCAGCTATTTCTAATTAAAATATCTGAAAACCCCCTAGCAATAAACTCAGAGCCATGAATCTGCTATTTGAGCCTTAACTCACAGGCTTGAACAACTCAGATCAGTTTATAATAGCATTTATATAAGGACTGGGTCCAAGCCTTGTACTTATAAAATTTTATATCAAAAAAATTATACCAATGAAAACCTTGATTTTGTATCAAAATAAATTCTGTACTGAAATAAGAAATTATGATTACAACTTATTAATAATTATAAAGATTCCTACCAAATGAGATTATAGCTATACAATCAATTCTAGCTATTCCCTCCCTGTTCCAATTATGACCATTTCTAAATTCCCTAGAAAGGCAACCTTGGCATAACCAACTCCATCACCAGAGCCCAGGGAACTGGGACAACAACTCTTCATAGCTTCTTCAAGCTGAATATAGGGATTAAGATATTTATGAAGAAGGGAGGGTAGGGAAAATGGGGGAGTTGGTTGGCCTTAAGAAGGCCACACCAATGATTGTATTAGTCTCTGATGTCTGTGTCCTGAGTGGATCCAGATAAAAATCTAAGACATCAGGGGTTTAAGCAGTTTAGCATATTTTACAATGAGACTCATCAATGCTGTATATTCTGTAAAATACAAATCTCAAAACAAAATTTTAGTACCATCAGGATAACTGTTATTGTTTGATTCTCTGGAATCTAGTTCTTCAGGGTGTCTCCCTTTATTATAGCTGATCCATATTAATCTGGAAGATGTATAGACACTTATCACCTTTTCTAAAAAAGCAAAGACAAAATATTTCTCCCAGATCAGCATATTCTTGAGCCAGTAACCAGAAAAACCTTTATATTGACCTCTCTCCCAGTGTTAGGATTCTAAGCTCCACCCCACAATTACCTGGCAACAGCCAGGTATACTTCTTTCCATAATTGCCTGGCAACAGGCAGGTAGACCTGGCCTACTATAAAAGGGGCTGCTTGGCCCTCTTCTCTCTCTCTCTCTCTCTCTCTCTCTCTCTCTCTCTCTCTCTCTCTCTCACTCTCATCACTCTTGCCTCTTCACACTCTCTCCTCTCTGGCCCTCTTGGGCTCTCCTCCCCTATCCCCTCTCTCCATGTTGTCATGGCCTACCTCCAGTTCTCTACTCTCTCTCTCTCTCTCTCTCTCTCTCTCTCTCTCTCTCTCTGCCCTTCTCTGCTTCCACTACTCCATTAACTCCCACCATCTGCCCTGAATAAACTCTATTCTATACCATGTGTGTGTGTGTCTGGTCCCTCAGGGGGAAGGGATGCCTGGGCATGGGCCCACCTAGGCACCCCATTCACCACAGTGCCTTATATCATTCTCTAAACCTCTTTCTCTCTTTGTGAACCCAACGTTTGGTGCTGAAACTCAGGAACAACACCCAGAGAATTAATATAACTACAAAACTAAAAAAAAAAAAAAACAACACACCCATTTTGAAAATTCAAACAATCCAAAATGAAGTAAACTAAAATACTGTAAGTGCCTATTCTTAGGCCTTTTCTATTTTGCCATGCAGGATAACACAATATTCCAGTGCAGTCCATATTAGGCAGAATTTAAGTATCTTGTGAGGCATATTAAAGCAGTATATTTCTATACCATCTTTAAAGCAATTAATTTGAACTTTCATTAATATTTGCTTATAGGAAGCAGGTAGTTTTTACTTAAACTATCTGCCTAGAGCCCCAGACATTTTTTTATACCATCCATCTGTTGAGCTCTCTACCTGGAGCCCCAGACATTTATAATTAATACCTGATCGTGGCAGGTAATTATCACTGTCCTCTCTACTTGGAGTCAGTGACTAATTTTCCCTATCCCAGTTCAGAACCATGGCGTAATTCCCCACGCAATTCAGACAGAATCTGCATGTAAATCTATCCTAAAAGCAAATAATCCCAATTTTATAAATTCACAGTTCAATTAATCTCCTCCTTAGGAAGTAGGCAACTTCCATTCTCCTCCTGACTCAGAACAGCCTTCAGTTCCCACAGCAGCGGACCTCAGAGCTGGCTTTCTTTGCTTCAGTTCCTAAACTGAAGTCCAAGTGACTTGTCTCAGCTCTACTCAGCTACTCACTTAAAAAACATAAAACTCAAAAAAAAAATAAAAAATAAAATAAAACTCTAACTCTCAGGCTAATAATCTTACATTTCTAGTGGCTTCTTGCCCCACATTGGGTGCCACCTGTTGTGGGAAATATTAAAAAGAATGGCAATATCCAGTGCTACAATGAGCACCAACTGGGCCACATGGTTCCAGCAGGGAGTTCTCATTATTCATTCAGGGGAAGGTTCACAAGAAGTCACCTGAGTATGTGACTCATTCCTCATTCCAGACAGCCCTCCTGGGAAAGCAGAATTAACATCAAAGTACCAGTAGTACCAGAGCCATCCACAACATACAGCTGCATGACTAAAATTCCCATCTCAACATGGGTCATGACTTACAAAAGCTTCAATCTTAGAGCTCTCCATACAGCTTTTAGGCATTGTGACAACCTTAGAAATCTCTTTCATACAGTTCCTCTGATCAGAAACAATTCCACCAGCAGATTTGGCTTTGTTTATGTTTTTTTGTTTGTTTTTTTATTGTTAAAGAGTAGTCATTAATAATCTTCCAAGTTTCTTTTCTCCCAGACTGTTGACCTTTTGTGCACCTCCTGGTGTTCAGGAGTCCCCCTCTCCAACCCCTTATCTGTGGAGAATGTTTCAATTCAGATAAAACTATCACCAAACAATGGAATATAATTATTTTATAGACTATTCATACCATAGTATTTTAATGTGCCTTTTCCACGTTTAGAAAAGCTTACATAATAAAGGAACATCTGCCTCTCTAATCAAGGGGAAAGAATCACAAAGCTTAAGGGGTTTATTTGAATTCTGAAGACAACACAGTCCTCACATGGGTGTCTTACACTGATCAAGTGACTTGGAAAGCTGCTAGCTTTGAGTAGTACCTGGAATCAAACAAAGTTCTTCAAGTCCAGGCTGCTGTGCAGGCTCACTTATCACTTGGTCCGTGTGATCCAGCAGACCTCATGGTATTTGAGGTGTCAGATACAGATAGGCATACAATTTGGAGCCTTTGGTAGCACCCTAAAATTGAATCACAGAGGAGATCCTTGTAATGTGTGTCCAAATCTGTACCATCTTCCTCAAACAACTATTCTATCTTTGAGCAACTGTTCTTGGCCTGTTATAGGATTTTAATTAAACAGAACTTTTGATAATAATCTACCAAGTTACCATATGACCTAAGCTACCCACCAGTATCTGAGTGAGTATTGTCTGACCCAACAGGCTATAGAGTAGGATGTGAACAGCAGCAATCCATTATCAAAAGGAAGTGGTATATACATGATTGGGCCTGAGCAGATCCTGAAAGTACAAGCAAATTACATGAAGTTGTCCAAGTATCTATAGTTTTGATTCCTGTTACAATGTTTTCTGCTTCTAAACATTTACCTATAGTCTTCTGGGATATGCCCTATTATTGGATGACTGGGAAAAAAGAAAAGTAAGTCCTTGTAACTGATGGTTCTACACATTATGCAGATAACACCCAGAAGTAGTATTATAAGCTTTCACAGTCAGCCATGAAAGAAACTTTGGCGAAGGCAAATCATAACAGTGAATAGAACTGTGTGTGACCAGTACATTTTGCTTAGAAGAGAAATGGCCAAATGTACAATAATTTTTTATTGGATCATAGGCTGTAGCTAATGATTTGGCTGCACAGTCAGGGACTTGGAAAGAGCATTAATGCGAAATTGATGATAAAGTTATTTGAGGAAGATATATGTAGATAAATCTTTCCAAATGGATAAGAGGTAAAGATATTTGTGTCTATGTAAATGCTCAGCAAAAAGTGACTTCAGCAGAGGAGGAATTCAGTAATCAATTATATGGGATGACTCTTTGTGCATAGTTAGCCTCTTTTCCTGCTCATTTCTGTCGTTGCTCAATGGTCCCATAAACAAAGTGGCAGATGTGAAGGTTATACATGGGCTCAAGAATATTGAATTCTATTCATCAAGGCTGACCTGGTTACAGCAGTTTTTAGTGTCAAATATGACAGCCATAGATGCCAATGCTGAGCCTCTTAGATCTTATCATTGCCCTGGGTCTCTTCCCATGTGTGGAACCTGACATGTACTCATTTGACACTGAGATTGCTCCATTTTTTTTTAGCAAGGCTATACAGGAAGACCTGGATACTCTTTGGTGTGTCTCTCCTATCTTTTCTCCACTGAGGAAGTTGAGTCCCCTGCATATCCTCCCCCCATACTTTGACATATCAAATCTCTGTAGGGTTAAATGCTTCCTCTCCCACTGAGGCCAGACAAGGCATTCCAGATAGAAAAATATATTCCATATAGAGGCAACAGATTTTTGGCTAGTCCCCACTCCAGTTATTTGGAATGCATAAGAAGATAGAGCTGAACATTTACTGCATATATGCTTGGAAGCCTAGGTCTAGACCAAATATGTTCTTTGTTTGGTGGTTCAGTCTCTGAGAGCTCAAAGGGTACAGTTTAGTTGACTGTGTTGTTCTTCCTGTGGAGTTTCTATCCCCTTCAGTGTCCACAATTCTTCCTCCTATTGTTCCATAAGAGTTCCCAAGCTCCATCGAATTTTTGGATGTGGGTGTCTGTATCTGTGTCTGAGGCTGGATGGAGTCGCTCTGTCTGTAAACATAACAAAGTATTATTAATAGTGTTAGGGATTGGTGCTTGCCCATGAGATGTATCTCAAATTGGACCATTTATTGGTTGGCCATTTCCCCAGTCTCTACTCCCTCTGTTGTGTCTGCATTTCTTATGGACAGGATAAATTTTAGGTTGAGTGTTTGTGGCTTGGTTGTTGTCTCTATCACTCCACAGGTGCTCCTCCCTGCCTACAGGAGGTGGTCTCTTCAGGTTCCATATCCCTAGTGTGGTGTGTCTGAGCTAAGGTCACTCCATTGATGCTTGGGGTACTCCATTATCCTAGTGTCTGTCTCGTCTTGGAGATGCCCTCCACCTCCTCACCCTTGTCTATTGCAAATTTCCACTCATTTTCATGGCCATCTAGCTCTCCTGTCCCTTCCCATACCTGATCTGAAACTCCCCATTCCCTTTTTCCATCCCTATCTCTATCCCCCTTCCTTCCTCTTTCCTCTTATGCCTTTTATGAGTATTTTATTCCCTCTTCTAAGTGAGATTCAAGATTCCTTGATTGGGATTTCCTTCCTGTTTAGCTTCTTTGGGTCTGTGAAGTGTAACATAATACTTGTAATTTATGGCTAATGTGCACTTATAAGTGGGCATGTACCATGCATATCCTATTGAGGATGGGAAACCTCACTCAGAATGATATTCTCAAATTCCATCCATTTGGTTACAGAATCCATGATGTCTTGGTGTTTAATAGCTAAACAGTACTCTATGCTGTAGATATACATTTACACTATATCCATTCTTTAGTTCAGGGACATCTAGTTTTTTTCCTAGTTTCTGTCTATTATGAATAAAGCTGCTATGAACATAGTTGAGCAAGTGTCTTTGTGAGATGTTGGAACAGTTTTTTGGGTATATGCTTCAGAGTGGTATAGCTGGATCTTGAGGTAAATTTATTCCCAGTTTTTTAGAAACTCCAAAGTAATTTCCAAAGTGGTTGTACAAGCTTGTACTCCCAGCAGCAATGGGTGAGTGTTCCTTTTGCTCAACGTTCTTGCCAGCATATGCTATCTCTTGAGGTTTTTGTAGTCATTCTGATGGGTGTGAGATGGAACCTCAGAGTTATTTTAATTTGCATTTTCCCTGATAACTAAGGACTTTAAATCTTTAAGTACTTCTTAGCCATTGGAGACTCTGCTGTTGTAAATTCTGTTTAGGTCTATATTCATTTGGGTTATTTGGTGTCTAACTTTTTAAGTTCTTTATATATTTTGGATATTAGCCCTGTATTAGATGTAGGGTTGGTGAAGATCCTTTCCAATCTGTAATCTATTTGTCTTATTGACAAATAAGGACAAATAAGTGTCCTTTGCTTTACAAAAGCTTTGCAATTCCACAAGGTTCCACTTATCAATAGTTGATCTTAGAGTCTGAGCCATGAATCTTTTGTTTAGGAACTTGTCTCCTGTACCAATGAGTTCAATTTCTCACTTTCTCTTCTATGAGATTTAGTACATCCGGTTTTATGCTTACATCCTTGATACATGAATTTTGTGAAGGGTAATAAATATGGATCTATTTTCATTCTCCTACATGTAAACATCCAGATATACCAGCACCATTTGTTGAAGATGCTTTCATTTTTACATTGTTTGGTTTTGGATTTTTTATCAAAATTCAAGTGTTCATATGTGTATAGGTTTATTTCTGGGTCTTAGATTCAATTCCATTGACCAACAATATCTGTTTCTGTACCAGTACCACACAGTGTTTATAACTATTGTCCTGTAGTACAGCTTGAGGTCAGGAATGGTGATTCCTCTCAAAGTTCTTTTATTTTTCAGGATTGTTTGGCTAACCTGGGATTTTTTCTTGTTCATATGAAATCAAGAATTGCTCATTCAAGGTCTATAAAAATTGTGTTAAATTTTTTATGGGGATTGCATTGGATCTATAGATTGCCTTTGGTAAGATGTCCATTTTCACTATATTAATTCTACCCATCCATGAGCATGGGAAATCGTTCCATCTTCTGGTATCTTCTTCAATTTCTTTCTTCTGGGACTTGAAGTTCTTGTCATACTGATCTTTTACTTGATTGGTTAAAGTTAGGTGATCTACTCTACAACTTACTGATTATGTTTATTATACGTCTACCTTGCTAAATTCCCAACTAGACTGGAACTATGAGGCCCACCTAAAGGACAAGGCCAGGTAATCACATACTCAGTAACATCTAGAAATCACCCGCACTCGAAAACTAAGATTTATTCTTAACTAGTGGAGTTTTTTGGGTCACTTAGGTAGACTATCATAACATCTGCAAATAATAATAGTTTGACTTCTTCCTTTCTAATTTGTATCCTTTGACCTCCTTATGTTGTCTAATTGCCTGAGATAGTACATCAAGTACAATATTGAAAAGATAAGTAGAAAGTGGGCAGCCCTGTCTAGTCCCTGAATTTAGTGGGATTGCTTCAAGTTTCTCTCCATTTAGTTTGATGCTGGCTACCGTTTTGCTGTATATTGCTTTTACTACATTTAGGTATGGGCCTTGAATTGCTGTTCTTTCCAAGACTTTAAGCATAAAAGGATGCTGAATTTTGTCAAATGCTTTTTCAGCATCCAATGAAATGACCATGTGGCTTTTTTCTTTGAGTTTGTTTATGTAGAGGATTGCATTGATGGATTTCTGTATATTGAACCAACCCTGCATCCCTGGAATAAAGCCTACTTGATCATGGTGGATGATCATTTTGATGTGTTCTTGAACTCCTACAGCTGATAAACAACTTCAGCAAAGTGGCAGGTTATAAAATCAACTCAAGCAAATCAGTAGCCTTCCTATACTCAAAGGATAAGCAGGCTGAGAAAGAAATTAGAGAAATGACCCCCTTCACAATAGCCACAAACTGTATAAAGTACGTTAGGGTGACTCTTACCAAACATGTGAAAGATCTGTATGACAAGAACTTCAAGACTCTGAAGAAGGAAATGGAAGAAGACCTCAAAAAATGGAAAAACCTCCCATGCTCATGGATCGGCAGGATTAATATAGTTAAAATGGCCATTTTGCCTAAAGCAATATACAGATTCAATGCAATACCCATCAAAATCCCAACTCAATTCTTCACAGAGTTAGAAAGAGCAATCCTCAAATTCATCTGGAATAACAAAAACCCAGGATAGCTAAAACTATTCTCAACAATAAAAGAAATTCTGGGGGTATCAGTATCCCTGACCTCAAGCAATACTACAGAGCAATAGTGTTAAAAACTGCATGGTATTGGTACAGTGACAGGCAGGCAGATCAATGGAACAGGATTGAATATCCAGAAATGAACCCACACACCTATGGCCACTTGATCCTCGACAAAGGGGCAGAAAACATCCAATGGAAAAAGGATATAGCCTTTTCAACAAATGGTGCTGGGCCAACTGGAGGTCAGCATGCAGAAGAATGAGAATTGATCGATCCTGGTCTCCTTGTACTAAGCTCAACTCCAAATGGATCAAGGACCTCCACATAAAGCCAGACACTCTGAAGCTAATGGAAAAGAAACTGGGGAAGACCCTTGAGGACATTGGTACAGGGGGAAAGTTCCTGAACAGAACACCAATAGCTTATGCTCTAAGATCAAGAATTGACAAATGGGACCTCATAAAATTACAAAGTTTCTGTTAGGTAAAGGACACCATCAAAAGGGCAAATTGGCAACCAACAAATTGGGAAAAGATCTTCAGCAACCCTACATCATATAGAGGGTATATATATCCAATATATATAAAGAACTCAAGAAGTTAGACACCAGAAAACCAAATAACCCTATTAAGAAATGGAGTGCAGAGTTAAACAAAGAATTCTCACCTGAAGCACTTTGGATGGCAGAGAAACAACTTTTTTTTTGTTTGTTGGCTTTGTTTTGTTTTTGATGATACATCTTTTTTATTATATATTTATAACTGAATACTAAGTTATTTTAGTAGTTTTTCTTTTTTTTGTCATATGTATGTTTCTTTTTTCTTTTTTTTCTCTTTTTTTTTATTCGATATAATTTTTTATTTACATTTCAAATAATTTTCCCTTTTCTAGCCCCCCACTCCCCGAAAGTCCCATAAACCCCTTTCTCTTCCCCTGTCCTCCCACCCACCCCTTCCCACTTCCCTGTTCTGGTTTTGCTGAATACTGCTTCACTGAGTCTTTCCAGAACAAGGGGCCACTCCTCCTTTCTTCTTGTACCACATTTGATGTCTGAATTATGTTTTGGGTATTCCAGTTTTCTAGGTTAATATCCACTTATTAGTGAGTGCATACCATGATTCACGTTTTGAGTCTGGGATACCTCACTTAGTATGATGTTCTCTAGCTCCATCCATTTGCCTAAGAATTTCATGAATTCATTGTTTCTAATGGCTGAATAGTACTCCATTGTGTAGATATACCACATTTTTTGCATCCACTCTTCTGTTGAGGGATACCTGGGTACTTTCCAACATCTGGCAATTATAAATAGGGCTTCTATGAACATAGTAGAGCATGTATCCTTATTACATGCTGGGGAATCCTCTGGGTATATGCACAGGAGTGGTATAGCAGGATCTTCTGGAAGTGAGGTGCCCAGTTTTCAGAGGAACCGCCAGACTGATTGCCAGAGTGGTTGTAACAATTTGCAACCCCACCAGCGGTGGAGGAGTGTTCCTCTTTCTCAGCACCCTCTCCAACACCTGCTGTCTCCTGAATTTTCAACCATAGCCATTCTGACTGGTGTAAGGTGAAATCTCAGGGTTGTTTTGATTTGCATTTCCCTAATAACTAATGAAGTTGAGCATTTTTTAAGATGCTTCTCCGCCATCCGAAGTTCTTCAGGTGAGAATTCTTTGTTTAACACAGTACCCCATTTTTTATAGGGTTGTTTGGTTTTCTGGAGTCTAACTTCTTGAGTTCTTTATATATATTGGATATTAGCCCTATATCCGATGTAGGATTGGTGAAGATCTTTTCCCAATTTGTTGGTTGCCGATTTGTCTTGTTGATGGTGTCCTTTACCTAACAGAAACTTTGTAATTATATGAGGTCCCATTTGTCAATTCTTGATCTTAGAGCATATGCTATTGGTGTTCTGTTCAGAAACTTTCTCCCTGTACCGATGTCCTCAAGGGTCTTCCCCAGTTTCTTTTCTATTAGCTTCAGAGTGTCTGGCTTTATGTGGAGGTCCTTGATCCATTTGGATTTGAACTTAGTACAAGGAGACAAGAATGGATCAATTCACATTCTTCTGCATGCTGAACTCCAGTTGAACCAGCACCATTTGTTGAAAAGGCTATCTTTTTTCCATTGGATGTTTTCAGCCTCTTTGTCGAAGATCAAGTGGCCATAGGTGTGTGGGTTCATTTCTGGATCTTCAATCCTGTTCCATTGATCCTCCTGCCTGTCACTGTACCAATACTATGCAGTTTTTAACACTATTGCTCTGTAGTATTGCTTGAGGTCAGGGATACTGATTCCCCCAGACTTTCCTTTGTTACTGAGAATAGTTTTAGTTATCCTGGGTTTTTTGTTGTTCCAGATGAATTTGAAAATTGCTCTTTCTAACTCTGTGAAGAATTGAGTTGGGATTTTGATGGGTATTGCATTGAATCTGTATATTGCTTTAGGCAAAATGGACATTTTAACTATATTGATTCTACCGATCCATGAGCATGGGAGGTTTTCCCATTTTTTGAGGTCTTCTTCCATTTCCTTCTTCAGAGTCTTGAAGTTCTTGTCATACAGATCTTTCACATGTTTGGTAAGAGTCACTCCAAGATACTTTATACTGTTTGTGGCTATTGTGAAGGGTGTCATTTCCCTAATTTCTTTCTCAACCTGCTTACCCTTTGAGTATAGGAAGGCTACTGATTTGCTTGAGTTGATTTTATAACCTGCCACTTTGCTGAAGTTGTTTATCAGCTGTAGGAGCTCTCTAGTGGAGTTCTTTGGGTCACTTAGGTAGACTATCATGTCGTCTGCAATTATGATAGTTTGACTTCTTCCTTTCCGATTTGTATCCCTTTGACCTCCTTATGTTGTCGAATTGCCCGAGCTAGTACTTCAAGTACAATATTGAAAAGATAAGGAGAGAGGGGGCAGCCTTGTCTGGTCCCTGATTTCAGTGGGATTGCTTCAAGTTTCTCTCCATTTAGTTTGATGCTGGCTACCGGTTTGCTGTATATTGCTTTTACTATGTTTAAGTATGGGCCTTGAATTCCTGTTCTCTCCAAGACTTTAAACATGAAAGGATGCTGAATTTTGTCAAATGCTTTTTCAGCATCCAGTGAAATGACCACGTGGTTTTGTTCTTTGAGTTTGTTTATATAGTGGATTGAATTAATGGATTTCCATATATTGAACCAACCCTGCATTCCCGGGATAAAGCCTATTTGATCATGGTGGATGATCGTTTTGATGTGTTCTTGGATTTGGTTGGCAAGAATTTTATTGAGTATTTTTGCATCGATGTTCATAAGGGAAATTAGTCTGAAGTTCTCTTTCTTTGTTGGATCTTTGTGTGGTTTTGGTATCACCGTAATTGTGGCTTCGTAGAAGGAATTGGATAGTGTTCCTTCTGTTTCTTTTTTGTGGAATAGTTTGAAGAGTATTGGTGTTAACTCTTCTTTGAAGGTCTGACAGAATTCTGCACTGAAACCATCTGGTCCTGTGCTTTTTTTGGTTGGAAGACTTTCTATGAATCCTTATATTTCTTTAGGCATTATGGGACTGTTTAGATGGTCTAGTTGGTCCTGATTTAATTTTGGTACTTGGTATCTGTCAAGGAAATTGTCCATTTCCTCCAGATTCTCCACTTGTCTTGAGTACAGGCTCTTGTAGTCGGATCTGATGATTTCTTGGATTTCCTCAGTTTCCGTTGTTATATCTCCCTTTTCATTTCTAAGTTTGTTAATTTGGATACTTTCTCTGTGCCCTTTGGTCAGTCTGGTTAAGGGTTTATCTGTCTTGTTGATTTTCTCAAAGAACCAGCTCCTGGTTTTGTTGATTCTTTTTATGGTTCTCTTTGTTTCTACTTGATTGATTTCAGCCCTGAGTTTGATGATTTCCTGCCTTCTACTCCTCCTGGGTGAAATAGCTTTTTTTTTTCCAGGGCTTTCAGATGTGTCATTAAGCTGGTAATGTATGCTCTCTCCATTTTCTTTTTGGAGGCACTCAGGGCTATGAGTTTTCCTCTTAGCACTGCTTTCATTGTGTCCCATAGATTTGGGTATGTTGTGTCTTCATTTTCATTGTGTTCTAAAAAGTCTTTAATTTCTTTCCTTATTTCTTCCTTGACCAAGGTATCATTGAGTAGAATATTGTTCAGTTTCCACGTGTATGTGGATTTTCTGTTGTTTTTGTTGCTATTGAAGACCACTTTTACTCCATAGTGATCTGATAGGAGGCATGGGATTAGTTGGATCTTCTTATATTTGTTGAGGTCTGTCTTATGACCAATTATATGGTCTATTTTGGAGAAGGTACCATGAGGTGCTGAGAAAAAGGTATATTCTTTTGCTTTAGGATAGAATGTTCTATATATATCTGTTAAATCTAATTGGTCCAAAGCTTCAATTAGTTTCATTGTGTCCCTGTTTAGTTTCTGTTTTCCTGATCGGTCCATTGAGGAAAGTGCAGTTTTGAAGTTACCCACAATTAATGTGTTAGATGCAATGTGTGCTTTGAGTTTTAATAAAGTTTCTTTTACGAAAGAGGGTGTCCTTGCATTTGGAGCATAGATGTTCATGATTGAGAGTTCTTCTTGTTGTATTTTTCCTTTGACCAGCATGAAGTGTCCCTCAGAGTCTCTTTTGATGACGTTGGGTTGAAAGTCAATTTTATCTGATATTAAAATGGCTACTCCAGCTTGTTTCCTGAGACCATTTGATTGTAAAATTGTCTTCCAGCCTTTTACTCTAAGGTAGTGTTTGTCTTTGACCCTGAGGTGTGTTTCCTGTAAGCAGCAAAATGTAGGGTCCTGTTTATGTATCCAGTCAGTTAGTCTGTGTCTTTTTATTGGGGCATTGAGTCCATTGATGTTAAGAGATATTAAGGAATAGTGATTGTTACTACCTATCATTTTTGACATTATTTTTTAAATTTGATTGGTTAACTTCTTTTGGGTTTGATGAAAGGTTACTATCTTGCTTTTTCTAGGGTGAAGTTTCCCTCCTTGTATTGGTGTTTTCCTCCTATTATCCTTTGTAGGGCTGGGTTTGTGGATAGATATTGGGTAAACTTGGTTTTGTCATGAAATATCTTAGTTTCTCCATCTATGGTGATTGAGAGTTTTGCTGGATATTGTAGTTTTGGCTGGCATTTGTGTTCTTTTAGAGTCTGCATGAGATCTGCCCAGGACCTTCTAGCCTTCATAGTCTCTGGTGAAAAGTCTGCTGTGATTCTGATAGGTCTTCCTTTATATGTTACTTGGCCTTTTTCTCTTACTGCCTTTAATATTCTTTCTTTGTTTAGAACATTTGGTGTTTTGATTATTATGTGACGGGAAGTATTTCTGTTCTGGTCCAGTCTGTTTGGAGTTCTGTAGGCTTCTTGTATATTCATGGGCATCTCTCTCTTTAGGTTAGGGAAGTTTTCTTCCATAATTTTATTGAAGATATTTGCTGGCCCTTTAAGTTGTAAATCTTCACTCTCATCTATGCCTATAATCCTTAGGTTTGGTCTTCTCATTGTGTCCTGGATTTCCTGGATATTTTGGGTTACAAGCTTTTTGCATTTTGCATTTTCTTTAACTGTTGAGTCCATGGTTTCTATGGAATCTTCAGCATCTGAGATTCTTTCTTCTATCTCTTGTATTCTGTTGTTGATATTTGCATCTCTGTCCCCTGATTTCTTCCCCAGGCTTTCTATCTCCAAAGTTGTCTCCCTTTGAGTTTTCTTAGTTGTTTCTACTTCTGATTTTAGATCCTGGATGGGTTTGCTTAGCCTCTTCACTTGCTTGTTTGTGCTTTCCTGTAATTCTTTAAGAGATTTTTGTGTTTTCTCTTTCATGACCTCAGCCTGTTGACCAAAGTTTTCCTGTAATTCTTTAAGTGTTTTTTGCATTTCCTCATTATTGGCTTTTGTATTCTCCTGGATTTCTTTCAATGATTTTTTGTGTTTCCCTTGCAAGGGCTTCTAACTTTTGATCCATTTTCTCCTGAATTTCTTTAAGTATGTCCTTCATGTGTTCTTGTACCAGCATCATGACCAGTGATTTTAAATCTAAATCTTGTTTTACTGGTGTGATGGGGTATCCAGGACATGCTGGTAGAGGAGAATTGGAATCAGATGTTGCCATATTGCCTTGATTTCTGTTAGTGACGTTCCTGCGTTTGCCTTTTGCCATCTAGTTCTCACTGGTGTTAGTTGGTCTTGTCAGTGCTGGACTCACCAGTGCAAGCTGCCCCTTCCCAGGTGGCCTCTGGTGCACAGCTTACACCCTGCACTGCCTTAGACAGGGTGCTGCTGCCCAGGCTGTTCAGATCCCGAAGCAGACACCCGAAGGCTCCAGCTGGTGTCCGCTGGATTCACTGGAGCACACTGACTTCTCCCAGCTGGCTGCCCAGAAGCCCCTCCTGCTTCTTCCAGGACCTGGAGAGGACCTGGGTGTTGCCACCCAGGCTGATCTGGATCCGGAAGCGGAGAGAGTTGAGCTGAGGGCTCCAGCCAGAGGCCTCAGGACTAGGACCCAAGCTCTGGGCCGCAGGAGCAAGCTGTGCTGTGAGCTTCCAGACTGTCTCTGGGTGCACACCGGGTCTCCCACACTTCCTGGAGACCAAGCGCTGTGGCCCTGTTCGTTCAGATCCCAAAGCAGGCACCCGAAGACTCCTGCTGGGGCCCACTGGATTCACCTGAGCACACCGAATTCTCTCCGCTGGCCTGCTGATGTGTTCTTGGGTGCCCTTGCAGCTCTAGTGTGCTTTGCCCCAGATTGTGTCTGTGAACCAGATGGAGCCCGTGTGCACCCCCAGGGAGCGCAGACGGTGTAAGCTGCCAGGACCTCACCCACATGCTGATCACTCTGCTGGGCAGCTGATCCCCCAACCGGGCTGGAGCACACAAGGTTAGCCTGGCCGCCCAGGCCCTGGGTCCATGCAGAAGCCTGGGAGGCCAAGGTCCAAGCAAAGTTCCCCTCGGGCTATGACTGTCAGCGGGGTCCGCCAGGTGACCAGGATGGCGGGCGTGAGTGTTCGCGTTCCCCAAAAGCACCGGGAGAGTCTACTGGGCTAACAACCTCCTGGGCGGGTTAACACACAGATGGCCCACCAAGCCGCCCAGTTCTTGGGGTCAGTCCAGGGCCTGTTGGGGCCTAGACCCCTGTTTTGTTAGCCTCAGGCTATGCTTGTTAGCCGTCTCTGCCCTCCTGAGCACTCTGGGTCCTGTAGGCAAAATGACGGTGCACGCGCAGGCCCAGGCAAAAAACCTCCTGGCTGGGTTGGCGCCCTGATGGCCCCCAGAACAGCCCAGGGCCTGGGTGCAGGCCAATGCTCGTCGGGCTCAGACCCCCGCGATGATGGCCTTGGGTTATGTTTGTGTACCTCAGTCTGTCCGATCTCTCTGGAGTCCAAATCCAAGATGGAGGTGAGCCTCTCCTGACTGGCGGGAGGCCGAGTTCTGAAGTGGCTTCCGTGCAGCAAAAGGCACCGCAAATCCGCAGCTGCTTGCAGCCCGGCTGGCCAGAGAAGGTCAGTGGTCATGGGCGCCGGGCCTAACTGGACCCTGTGTCGCCTTGGTTCCAGTGCTGATGGCCCTTCAGCTGGACCAGCCACTGCTGCACTGCCGCCACCGCCACCACCGCCACCGCCACCTCCGCTGCCACTGCGGCCCGATCCCGGCAGAGAAACATCTTAAAAAATGCTCAACTTCATTAGTCATTAGGGAAATGCAAATCAAAACAACCCTGAGATTTCACCTTACACCAGTCAGAATGGCTAAGATTAAAAATTCAGGAGACAGCAGGTGTTGGCGAAGATGTGGAGAAAGAGGAACACTCCTCCACTGCTGGTGGGGTTGCAAATTGGTACAACCACTCTGGAAATCAGTCTGGTGGTTCCCCTTAAAACTGGGCACCTCACTTCCATAAGATCCTGCTATACCACTCCTGGGCATATACCCAGAAGATTCCCCAGCATGTAATAAGGATATATGTTCCACTATGTTCATAGCAGCCCTATTTATAATTGCCAGAAGCTGGAAAGAACCCAGGTATCCCTCAACAGAAGAGTGGATGCAAAAATGTGGTATATCTACACAATGGAGTACTATTCAGCCATTAGAAACAATGAATTCATGAAATTCTTAGGCAAATGGATGGAGCTGGAGAACATCATACTAAGTGAGGTAACCCAGACTCAAAAGATGAATCATGGTATGCACTCACTAATAGTGGGTGTTAATCTAGAAAACTGGAATACCCAAAACATAATTCAGACATCAAATGAGGTACAAGAAGAAAGGAAGAGTGGCCCCTTGTTCTGGAAAGACTCAGTGAAGCAGTGTTCGGCAAAACCAGAATGGGGAAGTGGGAAGGGTTGGATGGGAAAGCAGGTGGAGGGAAGGGGGCTGACGGGTTTTTCAGGGAGTGGTGGTACAGAAAAGGGGAAATCATTTGAAATGTAAATTAAAAATATATCGAATTAAAAAAAAAAGCCACTGTGGAATCCCTTTCCGGGACCTGGTTTACTCCAGACATGTTTCACTTGAACAAAGTTTTTATTTTTTTATTTTTTTCAGGAAGAGGGATGGCCCAGAATATCTTACTTAAAAAAAAAAAATTAATTCTTCCTTGTCACATATCCTTAATTCTGTTGTCTAGAACTTATGAGCATTTTTAATATTTAGATTCCAAATCTCTCTCTCATAATATAACCATTATTTTTTATCAGCAAAAGAGGATCTGGCTTTTTTTCTACTCATCCTTTAACAGACTTAAATTCAGATTATCCCAGACTTTATCACTGTATCTCTCCATGACTCTCAAACATTTTGAACTCTATTCATCCAAATGGAGGATAGACTCTTGGCTTACTATGTCAAATGGCAAAAGACAAACTTTATCACACTGATATCCCTAAAAGCAGAGCTTGGTCATTTTGTCTTCAACTCTTGGCAGCAGCAGCACATTTACTATCTGCAGGCCACAATTTTATCCTGTTCAAATCTCTTCAAGGTTCCTCTTCTCAGAACCCCACTGACTTCCTAAGTCACAGAGATTTTCTTTCCCTACTCCCTCTCTGTATTCAGATAATCTACTCTCACTGGATAAATCTCTTTCATTGATGTTCATATTCTCAATCTTGCTATTTTATACCCTGATATCTCCTTATCTTTACTGACTCACTTGTCCCATTCCTGTTCATGTATAGTTTATCTCTCCCTCTACTCCTTCCATTATGTGTAAGACCAATATATATCTAGTGTTTCTTACTGGTTCATAGCTGGGAGCTCCTCTAAGGGGGATGAACTATCTGGTTATGTGCTTATGTAACCTATTGCTCCAAACAAAGAAGACCAATTTAACACTATTACAGAATCGTATTCATCTCCTCCATCCACAACCTCAGAACAGGATGAAATCAGCTTTTACTTGGGCTCTCCTGTCGGCTAAAGTTGAAACAGTAAACATATGAACAGATTGCTAATATTACAATATGATACTATCAAATATAGCCATCTGTTGGGAATGAGGCCTTCTCACCCAAATGTAACACCCTAGATAAAAAAATTGCATCATTATAAATATACTCTTAGTGGCAGCCCGGGACCTGAAACTAGTTTCTACCATTCACAGAATTTCAAGGAATATCCAATGAATTCCCATTAAACTTCTGTGGTTGTTTGAATAGTAATGACCCTCATAGGCTCATAGTTGTGAATTTGTGTGTTATCTGGGAGTTGCACTATTAGGAAATGTGGCCTTGTTGGAGGTTTGTCCTTGCTGGAGGAAACATGTCACTGGGTGTAGGCAGTGGGATTTCCAAATTCCAAGCCAGGACCAGTGTGGTCCTTTCACTGCCTGTTGCCTGCAAATCTGGATGTAGAACTCTCAGCTATTCTCTAGCACCACATCTGTCTGAATGTCGCCATGCTTCCTATTATGATAAAAATGGACTAAACCTCTGAACTGTAAGCAAGTCCCAGTTAAATGTTTTCCTACATAAGAGTTGCTATGGTCATGGTGTTTCTTCATATCAATAGAACACTGACGAAGGCCACCCTCACTGCTAATAATTTGGCTGACAAATATGTAAAAGAAGTCAGTTCAGATTCTAACTCTTGTTCCTATTATACTAAAACAGAAAAAAAAAAGCAAAATTAGGTTACTTTGTGGCTACTAAGACAGGTCTGGGTAGTATAAAAATCAAATTTTAATACTGCCTAAGCTCTCAAAGAAAAATCTTTTCAGGCTTCCATAGTCTCCTTTATCCAGGCTTACAGACTCTTATCCAATGAAGATATTACTATCTAATCTTAGATGATGCATGGCTATTATATACATTTATAAAACTTGTTTAGTTGTATCAGCCTCCCATCAGCAAGCACGTGCCAGCATCCACAATAGTGTCTGGGTTTGGTGACTGCATATGGGTTGGATCCCCAAGTGGGGCAGTCTCTGGATGGCCTTTCCTTCAGTCTCTCCTCCAAATTATGTCTCCATATTTCCTCCTGTTAATATTTTGTTCCCCATTCTAAAGCACTGAACCATCCACACTTTGGTCTTCCTTTTTCTTGGGTTTCAGATGGTCTGTGAATTGAATCTTGGGTATTTTGAACTTTTGGGCTAATATCTAATTATTAGTGAGTGCATACCATGTGTGTTCTTTTGTGACTATATTACCTCACTCAGGATGATATTTTGTAGTTCCATCCATTTTCCTAAGAATTTCATGAAGTCATTGTTTTTAATAGCTGAGTAGTATTCCATTGCGTAAATGTACCACATTTTCTGTAACCATTCCCCTGTTGAGGGACACTGGGTTCTTTCCATTTTGCAAAGAGATAAGAATCGTTCAATTTGCATTTTTCTACATGCTGACCTCCAGTTGAACCAGCACCATTTGTTGAAAATTCTGGGTTTTTCCACTGGATGGTTCTTCTTCCTTTGTCAAAAATCAGGTGGCCATAGGTGTGTGGGTTTATTTCTGCATTTTCAATTCTATTCCATTGATCTACCTGTCCATGTCTGTACCAATCATATGCTGTTTTTAATCACTATTGTTCTGTAGTATAGCTTGAGGTCAAAGATTGTGATTCCCCCAGAAGTTCTTTTATTGTTGAGAATGGTTTTGATATCCCGGTTTTTCTGTTATTCCAGAAAATTTTGAGAATTGGTCTTTCTATCTGTGAAGAAGTTGAGTTGGAATTTTGTTGGGGAGTGCATTTACTCTGTAGATTGCTTTAAACAAGATGGATGGCCATTTTTAGTATGTTAATCCTGCTGATCCAAAAGCATGAAAGTTCTTTCCATCTTCTGAGGTCTTCCTCAGTTTCTTTCTTCAGTGATGTGAAGTTCTTTTCATTCTTTTCATTTGCTTGGTTAACATTACACAAAGATATTTCATATTATTTGTAACTATTTTAAAGGATGTTGCTTAACTAATTCCTTTCTCAGCCAATTTATCCTTTGAGTAGAGGAAAGCTACTGATTTGCTTGTGATAATTTTGTATCCAGCCACTTTGCTGAAATTGTTTATTAGCTGTATAAGCTCTGTCATGTAATTTTTAGGGCTCACTTATGTATACTATTATATCATCTGCATCTTGACTTCCTCCTTTCCAATTTGTAACCTTTTGATATCCTTTTGTTGCCTAATTGCTTTGGCTAGAACTTCAAGTGCTATATTGAATAGATAGAGTGAGGATGGGCACCCTTGTCTTGCTTTCGGAGGCTTGCTTCAAGTTTCTTTCCACTTAACTTGATGTTGGCTATTGGCTTGCTGTACATTGCTTTTATGATATTTAGGTATGGACCTTGAATTCCTATTTTCTCAAATACATTTAGGATGAAAGGATGCTGTATTTTGTCAAAGGCTTTTCCCGCATTTAATGAGATTGTTATGTCTTTTTTTTTCTTTGAGTTTCTTTATATAGTGTTTTGCATTGATGGATTTCCATATATTGAACCATCCCTGCATCCTTCAGATGAAGCTTACTTGATCATTTTGAATGATTATCATGATGTGTTCTTGGATTCAGTTGGCAAGAGTTTTATTGAGTATTTTTGCATCAATGTTCATGAGTGAAATTGGTTTGAAGTTCTCTTTCTTTGTTGGGTCTTTTTGTGGTTTAGGTATTAATGTAACTTTGGCTTCATAAAATGTATTAGGTAGTGTTTCTTCTATTGTATAAAAAATTTTGAAAAGTATTTGTATTAAGAGTTCTTTGAAGGTCTGATAGAATTCTGCACTAAAACCATCTGGTCCTGGGAATTTTTTGGTTGGGAGAGTTTTAATGACTGCTTCTATTTCCTTAGGGGTTATGGGACTGTTTAGATGGTTTATCTAATCCTGATTTAACTTTGGTACTTGGTATCTATATAGAAAATCATCCATTTCATCCAGGTTTTCCAGTTTTGTTGAGTATAGGGTTTTGAAGTAGGATCTGATAAGTTTTTGTATTTCTTCAGTTTCTGTTGTTAAGTCTCCCTCATAATTTATGATTTTGTTAATTTGGATACTCTCTGTGTGTCCTCTGATTTAGTCTGGCCAAGGGTTTATCTATCTTCTTGATTTTCTCTAAGAACCATCTCCTTGTTTGTTGATTCTTTCTATAGTTATTTTTGTTTCTACTTGTTTGATTTCATCCCTGAGTTTGATTATTTCCTGATGTCTAATTCTCTGTGTATTTGCTTCCTTCTGTCCTAGAGCTTTCATGTGTGCTGTTAGGCTGCTAGTGTATGCTCTATTCAATTGCTTTATGGAAGCTCTCAGAGCTATGAGTTTTCCTCTTAGCACTGCTTTCATCATGTTCCATAAGTTTGGGTATGCTGTGCCTTCATTTTTATTAAGTTCTAAAAGTCTTTAATTTCTTTATTTCTTTTCTGAGCAAGTTATTACTGATCAGATAGTTGTTTAGCTTCCATGTGTATATGAGCTTCCTTTTGTTTTGTTGTTGTTGAAGACCAGCCTTAGTCCATGGTGATCTGATAGGATACGTGGAATTATTTCAATCTTTTTGTATTGGTTGAGGCGTTTTGGGGGTCCTACTATATGGTCAGTGTTGGGAGCTATAATGGGACTATCTAACATACTAGTAGGTGATCATCCTGAAATGACCTGCTTCGGATTATTATATAATCTGTGACAAGTGAGCCCTCATATTAGGAAAGGTTTCTTCTTTTCTTTTCTTTTCTTTTCTTTTATTTTATTTTAATTTTTTTATTCGATATATTTTTATTTACATTTCAAATGATTTCCCCTTTTCTAGCCCCCCACTCCCTGAAAGTCCCATAAGCCCCCTTCCCTCCCCCTGTTCTCCCACCCACCCGTTCCCACTTCCCTGTTCTGGTTTTGCCCTATACTGCTTCACTGAGTTGGAAAGATTCCTTCTATTAATATGCTTTTTGTTATTATTAAACATATATAATAACCAATAAGTAATAGCACACCCCTTTGGAGCAGATCTCTGCAGATCCATGAAGATGCACTGTCTAATCTGTGATTATTAAGTTCCTTAATAGTGGAGCTTCTATTAGGGTCTTTTCTGATAGTCAAAACTACAATGAGAACTCTGCCAGTCTCCTAAGTGTCACAAGTTAATTGCTTTTAGATGGCAACCAGACTTTCTCCTACTCAGAGCATATTCCAAGAAGTTGTAAAACAATTAACCAAAGGTAGTCAAATGGGAAATAGGATTTATTATAGGTGCTAGGACAGAAGATAATATATTGACTGAGGTTATCTATATAAAACTTCACTAATAACTTAGCTATGGTTTTAAACTTTCAACGAACTTGTGAAAGGCATGTGATATATGTTTAGCTAGATTATTACTCCTAATGGACATGCATGTAAACTTTCTCTGTTGTAAACTTCTATTTCAATTTATGATTTGATTTTTGTGTGAACTTGTGATGAACTTTGCAACATGTGATCATGTATTCTGAAAGATGTATAAGTACTGAAGAAAAAAAGAGAAAGGCCACTACTTTCTCTCTCTCTCTCTCTCTCTCTCTCTCTCTCTCTCTCTCTCTCTCTCTCTCTCTGTGTGTGTGTGTGTGTGTGTGTGTGTCTTTGTCTCTCTCTCTCTTCTCTCTCGTGCCCTCTCTGTGTCTGTCTCTGTGTCTGTCTCTGTCTGTCTCTGTCTGTCTCTGTCTGTCTCTGTCTCTCTGTCTCTCTGTCTCTGTCTCTGTCTCTCTGTCTCTGTATCTCTCTCTCTCTCTCTCTCACATACACACACACACACACACACACACCTTTTACCTCTCCCCACTTAGAAAAATTTTTCCCTTTCTCCACTTAGAATCTTTCTGCTTTTCCCTCTTAAATAGCTTTCATAGGAAACACTTTACTACTTAGTAATAAACACATTAACCACTCCTTAAAGTGTCCCATTTTTTTCCCCTGTGACTTCTGACTAGCAGGCTGAAAGCTAGAGCCCAGCAGTTCCTGCTGAGGTAAAATAAAGACCACTTTGCTTAATCCTCTGCTGTTAGGCTACAGGTATTAATCACCTAAGCTAGCAGTCTTTCACCCTCAGAAAGAGCAAGAAAATTTCTAGGACATTTTAGAAGTTATCATCAGCATTTCAGTACAGTTAGAAAGCCCTGAGACCCTCAGATTTCAAAGCCATCATTACCAAAGTCCTACTCTGTGACTCTACCACTATCTTCTCCTGGCTGGGAGGCTTCTGGCCTTTAGCAGGTCAGTTTTGGAGAAGGTACCATGAGGTGCTGAGTAAAAGGCATACACTTTGGTTTTAGGATGAATTTTCTGTAGATATCTGTTAAGTCCATTTGATTCATAACTTCTATTAGTTTTACTGTATCTCTGTTTAGTTTCTGTATCTCTGATCATTGATGAGAGTGGGGTGTTCAAGTCTCCTACTATTATTGTGTAAGGTTCAATGTGTGCTTTGAGTTTTGGTAATTTTTGTTTTACATATGTGGGTGTCCTCGCATTTGGGGCATAGATGTCCAGAATTGAGAGTTCATCTTGTTGGATTTTTCCTTTGATGAGTATATAGTGTCCTTCTCCATCTTTTTTTTTTTTTTTTTTTTTTTTTTTTTTTTTTTTTTTTTTTTTTTTTTTTTTGCTGTTGGTAGAAAGTCTATTTTATTGGATACTAGAATTTCTTTTCCATCTTGTTTCTTGGGACCATTTGCCTAGAAAAAAATTTCCAGCTTTTTAATTTGAGGTAGTGTCTGTCTTTGTCAAGTGAGGTGTGTTTCCTGTATGCAGCAAAATGATGGTTCCTGTTTACATATCCAGCCTACTAGCCTATATCTTTTTATTGGAGAATTGTGAGCATTGATATTGAGAGATATGAAGGACCAATGATTGTTGTTTCCTGTTATTTTTGTTGTTAGAGGTGGAATTATGCTTGTATGTTGCTCTTCTTTTGGATTTGTTGTGGGAAGATTACTTTCTTGCTTCTTCTTAGGTGTATTTCCCTTCTTGTGCTGGAGTTCTTCTGCCATTATCCTCTGTATGGCTGGAATGTTGGCATTATATTGTTTAAATTTGGTTTTCTCATGGAATATCTTGGTTTTTCCCTTATAGTAATTGCGACTTTTGCTGGATAAATTAGCCTGAGACAGCATTTTTGTTCTCTTAGAGTTTGTATGACATCTGTTGAACATCTTCTGGCTTTTAGAGTCTCTGTTGAAAAGTCTAGTGTAATTCTGATGGGTCTCACTCTATATGTTATTTGACCTTTTTCCCTTACTGCTTTTAATATTCTTTCTTTCTTCTGTGCATTTGGTGTTTTAATTACTATGTGGCAGGAGGAATTTTTTTCTGGTCCTATCTTTTCTGGGCATCTCTTCCCGTAGGTTAGGGAAGTTCTCATCTATAATTTTGTTGAAGATGTTTTCTGGCTCTTTGAGTAGGGAATCTTCACTCTCTTCTATACTTATTATTCTTAGGTTACGTCTTTTCATTGTATTCTATATTTCTTTAATATTTTGAATTGGGAACCTTTTGCTTTTTGTATGTTCTTTGACTATTCTGTCAATGTCTTCTAGGGTATTTTCTATGCATGAGATTCTCTCTTCTATCTTTTGTCTTCTGTTGATGGTGCTTGCATTAGATACCTCTTATCTAGGGTTTCCATCTCCAGATATGTCTCCCTTTGTGTTTTCTTTAATGTTTCTATTTTCATTTTTAGATCCTGGATCATTTTGTTCAATTCCTTTCCCTTTTTGATTGCATTTTCCTTTATTTCTTCAAGAGATCTATTTGTTTCCTCTTTGACGGCTTCTACTTGCTTACTTGTATTCTCCTGTATTTTTCGAGTTCTTTAAGTCCTCTGTATCATATTCATGAGATGTAATTTTAGATCTGAATCTTTCTTTTCAGGTGTGGTGGGAGAACTAGGTTCTGATGTTATAAAGAAGCATTGATTCTGTTGCTTATGTTATTTTTTCTTGCCTCTCCCTATTTGGTTATCTCTAGTGCTACCTGCCCTTGCTGTTTTTAACTGGAATCTGTCAGTCCTGTGATTCTGGGTGTGTCAGAGCACCTGTGATCCTGAGCATGTAAGAACACCTAGGAGTCTAACTTCCTCTAGGTGTTGTAGGAGTGGGTGCAGAGCCAGTGCCCCAAGTCTGCTGAATTTAAATATCTTGAAATTCATCATAGGTGTTTTTTTTTTTCATCATGGACTAATAACTCAGAGAATTAGTTTCTACTTAACTCCTGATACACAAAAGTACTTAAATAATGTATTGGATCATAAAGAGAGTTGACAGTATTTTGTTGTTTCTTGTAGCCACAGAGCTATGTTGCTATTATGGTTGAAATTGGGAGAATAAAATTTAGCACTTGTACTAGTAGGTTTTGGGTTTCAAAGAGAAAACTATTTTCTTGGTGGGAATTCTAAAAATACTAATTTAAAAATACTTATGATTAAAGGGTTCTGTGATGGTTTATATAAACTTTACTCAGGGAGTGGCAATATTTGAATGAGTGGCCCTGTTGGAGTAAGTGTTTCACTATCAGTGTGGGCTATAAGACCCTTACCCTAGCTGTCTGGAAGTTAGTCTTCCACTAGTAGTCTTCAGATGAGATATAGAACTCTCTTGTCTGCATCATGCCTTTCTAGATGTTGCTATGATGATAATGGACTAAACTTCTGAACCAGTAAGCCAGCCCCAATTAAATATCATCCTTTAAAAGACTTGCTTTGGTCATGGTGGCTGCTCACAGCAGTAAAACCCTAAATAAGTAAGGTTTCTTATCTACATTATAATAAGAAATACAGAAATGTCCAGCTTCTGTCTATTATAAATAGGGCTGCTATGAACATAGTGGGACACATATCCTTATTACATGCTGGGGAATCCTCTGGGTATATGCCCAGGAGTGGTATAGCAGGATCCTCTGGAAGTGATGTGACCAGTTTTCTGAGGAACTGCCAGACTGATTTCCAGAGTGGATGTACCAGTTTGCAACCCCACCAGCAGTGGAGGAGTGTTCCTCTTTCTCCACATCCTCAACAACACCTGCTGTCTCCTGAATTTTTAATCTTAGCCATTCTGACTGGTGTAAGGTGAAATCTCAGGGTTGTTTTGATTTGTATTTCCCTAATGACTAATGAAGTTGAGCATTTTTTAAGATGCTTCTGAGCCATCCGAAGTTCTTCAGGTGAAAATTCTTTGTTCAGCTCTGTACCCCATTTTTAATAGGATTATTTGGTTTTCTGGGGTCTAACTTCTTGAATTCTTTATATATATTGGATGTTAGCCCTCTATCTGATGTAGGGTTGGTGAAGATCTTTACCCAATTTGTTGGTTGACGATTTGTCCTTTTGATGGTGTCCTTTGCCTTACAGAAACTTTGTAATTTAATGAGGTCCCATTGGTCAAATCTTGAGCTTAGAGCCTATGCTATTGGTGTTCTGTTCAGGAACTTTCCCCTTGTACCAATGTCCTCAAGAGTCTTCCCCAGTTTCTTTTCTATTAGCTTCAGGCTTTATGTGGAGGTCCTTGATCCACTTGGAGTTGAGCTTAGTACAAGGAGATAAGGATGGATCAATTTGCATTCTTCTGCAAGCTGACCTCCAGTTGAACCATCACGATTTGTTGAAAAGTCTATCTTTTATTGTTATATCTAAGTACACTGTCGCTGTCTTCAGACACACCAGAAGAGGGCAAGAGATTTCATTATGGATGGTTGTGAGCCACCATGAGGTTGCTGGGATTTGAACTCAGGACCTTCTAAAGAGCAGTCAATGCTCTTAACCACTGAGCCATCTCTCCATCCCATCCCAGCTAAAGCCTTCGGGTGCCTGCTTTGGGATATGAAAGGCCTAGGCCACAGCACTCGGTCTCCAGGCAGTGCAGGAGGTAAGCTGTGCACCAGAGGCCACCTGGGAAGGGGCAGCTTGCACTGGTGAGTCCAGCATTGACAACAAGACCAACTAACACCAGTAAGAACTAGATGGCAAAAGGCAAATGCAGGAACGTCACTAACAGAAATCAAGGCAATATGGCAACATCTGAACCCAATTCTCCTCTACCAGAATGTCCTGGATACCCCATCACACCAGTAAAATAAGATTTGGATTTAAAATCACTGGTCATGAAGCTGGTACAGGAACACATGAAGGACATACTTAAAGAAATTCAGGAGAAAATGGATCAAAAGTTAGAAGCCCTTGCAATGGAAACACAAAAATCATTGAAAGAAATCCAGGAGAATACAAAAGCCAATAATGAGGAAATGCAAAAAACACTTAAAGAAATACAGGAGAACTTTGGTCAACAGGCTGAGGTCATGAAAGAGGAAACACAAAAATCTCTGAAAGAATTACAGGAAAGCACAAACAAGGAAGTGAAGGAGCTAAGCAAAACCATCCAGGATCTAAAATCAGAAGTAGAAACAACTAAGAAAACTCAAAGGGAGACAACTTTTGAGATAAAAAGCCTTGGGAAGAAATCAGTGGACAGAGATGCAAATATCAACAACAGAATACAAGAGATAGAAGAAAGAATCTCAGATGCTGAAGATACCGTAGAAACCATGGACTCAACAGTTAAAGAAAATGCAAAATGCAAAAAGCTTGTAACCCAAAGTGTCCAGCAAATCCAGGACACAATGAGAAGACCAAACCTAAGGATAATAGGCATAGATGAGAGTGAAGATTTACAACTTAAAGGGCCAGCAAATATCTTCAATAAAATTATGGAAGAAAACTTTCCTAACCTAAAGAGAGAGATGCCAATGAATATACAAGAAGCCTACAGAACTCCAAACAGACTGGACCAGAACAGAAATACTTCCCGTCACATAATAATCAAAACACCAAATGTACTAAACAAAGAAAGAATATTAAAGGCAGCAAGAGAAAAAGGCCAAGTAACATAAAGGAAGACCTATCAGAATCACAGCAGACTTTTCACCTGAGACTATGAAGGCTAGAAGATCCTGGGAAGATCTCATGCAGACTCTAAGAGAACACAAATGCCAACCAAAACTACTATACCCAGCAAAACTCTCAATCACCTTAGAGGGAGAAACCAAGATATTCCATGACAAAACCAAGTTTACCCAATATCTATCCACAAATCCAGCCCTACAAAGGATAATAAGAGGAAAACACCAATACAAGGAGGGAAACTTCACCCTGGAAAAAGCAAGATACTAACCTTTCATCAAACCCAAAAGAAGTTAACTAATCAAATTTAAAAAATAACGTCAAAAATGACAGGAAGTAACAATCACTATTCCTTAATATCTCTTAACATCAATGGACTCAATGCCCCAATAAAAAGACATAGACTAACTAATTGGATACATAAACAGGACCCTACATTTTGCTGCTTACAGGAAACACACCTCAGGGTCAAAGACAAACACTACCTTAGAGTAAAAGGCTGGAAGACAATTTTACAATCAAATGGTCTCAGGAAACAAGCTGGAGTAGCCATTTTAATATCAGATAAAATTGACTTTCAACCCAAAGTCATCAAAAGAGATTCTGAGGGACACTTCTTGCTGGTCAAAGGAAAAATACAAGAAGAACTCTCAATCCTGAACATCTATGCTCCAAATGCAAGGGCATCCTCTTTCGTAAAAGAAACTTTATTAAAGCTCAAAGCACACATTGCACCTAACACAATAATTGTGGGTGACTTCAACACTGCACTTTCCTCAATGGACCGATCAGGAAAACAGAAACTAAACAGGGACACAATGAAACTAATTGAAGCTTTGGACCAATTAGATTTAACAGATATATATAGAACATTCTATCCTAAAGCAAAAGAGTATACCGTTTTCTCAGCACCTCATGGTACCTTCTCCAAAATCGACCATATAATTGGTCACAAGACAGACCTCAAGAAATATAAGAAGATCGAACTAATCCCATGCCTCCTATCAGATCACTATTGAGTAAAAGTGGTCTTCAATAGCAACAAAAACAAAAGAAAACCCACATACACGTGGAAATTGAACAATATTCTACTCAATGATACCTTGGTCAAGGAAGAAATAAAGAAAGAAATTAAAGACTTTTTAGAACACAATGAAAATGAAGACAAAACATAACAAAATCTATGGGACACAATGAAAGCAGTGCTAAGAGGAAAACTCATAGCCCTGAGTGCCTCCAAAAAAAAAAAAAAAAAATGGAGAGAGCATACATTACCAGCTTAATGACACACCTGAAAGCCCTGGAACAAAAAGAAGCTATTTCACCCAGGAGGAGTAGAAGGCAGGAAATCATCAAACTCAGGGCTGAAATCAATCAAGTAGAAACAAAGAGAACCATACAAAGAATCAACAAAACCAGGAGCTGGTTCATTGAGAAAATCAACAAGATAGATAAACCCTTAGCCAGACTGACCAAAGGGCACAGAGAAAGTATCCAAATTAACAATTAGAAATGAAAAGGGAGATATAACAACGGAAATTGAGGAAATCCAAGAAATCATCAGATCCTACTACAAGAGCCAGTACTCAACACAACTGGAGAATCTGGAGGAAATGGACAATTTCCTTGACAGATACCAAATACCAAAATTAAATCAGGACCAAATAGATCATCTAAACAATCCCATAACCGCTAAAGAAATAGAAGGAGTCATAGAAAGTCTTCCAACACACAAAAGCACAGCACCAGATGGTTTCAGTGCAGAATTCTATCAGACCTTCAAAGAAGAGTTAACACCAATACTCTTCAAGCTATTCCACAAAATAGAAACAGAAGGAACCCTACCCAATTCCTTCTACGAAGCCACAATTACACTGATACCAAAACCACACAAAGATCCAACAAAGAAAGAGAACTTCAGACCAATTTCCCTTATGAACATCGATGCAAAAATACTCAATAAAATTCTTGCCAACCGAATCCAAGAACACATCAAAATGATCATCCACCATGATCAAGTAGGCTTTATCCCGGGAATGCAGGGTTGGTTCAATATACGGAAACCCATCAATGCAATCCACTACAAAAATAAACTCAAAGAAAAAAACCACATGGTCATTTCATTGGATGCTGAAAAAGCATTTGACAAAATTCAGCATCCTTTCATGCTTAAAGTCTTGGAAAGAACAGGAATTCAAGGCCCATACCTAAACATAGTAAAAGCAATATACAGCAAACCGGTAGCCAGCATCAAACTTAATGGAGAGAAACTTGAAACAATCCCACTAAAATCAGGGACTAGACAAGGCTGCCCCCTTTCTCCTTATCTTTTCAATATTGTACTTGAGGTACTAGCTCGGGCAATTCGACAACATAAGGAGGTCAAAGGGATACAAATTGGAAAGGAAGAAGTCAAACTCTCTTTATTTGCAGATGACATGATAGTCTACCTAAGTGACCCAAAAACTCCACTAGAGAACTCCTACAGCTGATAAACTACTTCAGCAAAATGGCAGGTTATAAAATCAACTCAAGCAAATCAGTGGCCTTTCTATACTCAAAGGATAAGCAGGCTAAGAAAGAAATTAGGGAAATGACACCCTTCACAATAGCCACAAACAGTATAAAGTATCTTGGGGTGACTCTTACCAAACATGTGAAAGATCTGTATGACAAGAACTTCAAGACTCTGAAGAAGGAAATGGAAGAAGACCTCAAAAAATGGGAAAACCTCCCATGCTCATGGATCGGTAGAATCAATATAGTTAAAATGTCCATTTTGCCAAAAGCAATATACAGATTCAATGCAATACCCATCAAAATCCCAACTCAATTCTTTACAGAGTTAGAAAGAGCAATTTTCAAATTCATCTGGAACAACAAAAAACCCAGCATAGCTAAAACTATTCTCAGCAACAAAGGAAAGTGTGGGGGAATCAGTATCCCTGACCTCAAGCAATACTACAGAGCAATAGTGTTAAAAACTGCATGGTATTGATACAGTGACAGGGAGGTAGATCAATGGAACAGGATTGAAGATCCAGAAATGAACCCACACACCTATGGCCACTTGATCCTCGACAAAGAGGTTGAAAACATCCAATGGAAAAAAGACAGCCTTTCCAACAAATGGTGCTGGTTCAACTGGAGGTCAGCATGCAGAAGAATGAGAATTGATCCATCCTTGTCTCCTTGTACTAAGCTCAAATCCAAATGGATCAAGGACCTCCACATAAAGCCAGACACTCTGAAGCTAATAGAAAAGAAACTGGGGAAGACCCTTGAGGACATTGGTACAGGGAGAAAGTTTCTGAACAGAACACCAATAGCTTATGCTCTAAGATCAAGAATTGACAAATCGGACCTCATAAAATTACAAAGATTCTGTAAAGCAAAGGACACCATGAAGAGGACAAATCGGCAACCAACAAATTGGGAAAAGATCTTCACCAATCCTACATCAGATAGAGGGCTAATATCCAATATATATAAAGAACTCAAGAAGTTCTTTAAAACTCCAGAAAACCAAACAACTCTATTAAAAAATGGGGGATAGAGTTAAACAAAGAATTCTCACCTGAAGAACTTCGGATGGCGGAGAAGCATCTTAAAAAATGCTCAACTTCATTAGTCATTAGGGAAATGCAAATCAAAACAACCCTGAGATTTCACCTTACACCAGTCAGAATGGCTAAGATTAAAAATTTGGGAGACAGCAGGTGTTGCAGAGGGTGCGGAGAAAGAGGAACACTCCTCCACTGCTGGTGGGGTTGCTAATTGGTACAACCACTCTGGAAATCAGTCTGGTGGTTTCTCTGAAAACTGGGCACCTCACTTCCAGAAGATCCTGCTATACCACTCCTGGGCATATACCCAGAGTATTCCCCACCATGTAATAAGGATACATGCTCTACCATGTTCATAGCAGCCCTATTTATAATTGCCAGATGTTGGAAAGAACCCAGGTATCCCTCAATAGAAGAGTAGATGCAAAAAATGTGGTATATCTACACAATGGAGTACTATTCAGCCATTAGAAACAATGAATTCATGAAATTCTTAGGCAAATGGATGGAGCTAGAGAACATCATACTAAGTGAGCAAACCCTGACTCAAAAGATGAATCATGGTATTCACTCACTAATAAGTGGATATTAACCTAGAAAACTGGAATACCCAAAACATAATCTACACATCAAATGAGGGACAAGAAGAAAGGAAGAGTGGCCCCTTGTTCTGGAAAGACTCAGTGATGCAGTATTCGGCAAAACCAGAACGGTGAAGTGTGCAAGGGTGGGTGGGAGGACAGGGGGAGAGAAGGGGGCTTACGGGACTTTTGGGGAGTGGGGGGCTAGAAAAGGGGAAATCATTTGAAATGTAAATAAAAAATATATCGAATAAAAAAATAAAAAAAAAAGAAAGAAAAGGCTATCTTTTTTTCAATGGATGGTTTCAGCCCCTTTGTGGAGGATCAAGTGGCCATAGGTGTGTGGGTTCATTTCTGGATCTTCAATCCTATTCCATTGGTCCACTTGTCTGTCACTGTGCCAATACCATGCAGTTTTTAATACTTTTGCTCCGTAGTATTGCTTGAGGTCAGGGATACTGATTCCTCCAGAATTTTTTTTTGTTGTTGTTGAGAATAGTTTTAGCTATCCTGGGTTTTTTGTTATTCCAGATGAATTTGAGGATTGCTCTTTCTAACTCTATGAAGAACTGATTTGGGATTTTGATGGGTATTGGGTTGAATCTGTATATTACTTTTGGCAAAATGGCCATTAAAAAAAAAAGAAAAGAAATACAGAAATTGAATATCCATACCACAAAATTGAAAATCAACTATTAATCTAATAAAATGCACATATTGTTTTCAGTAGAAGAAAAGTCCAATAAATTTAAAAAATCTGAAATCTCTTTAACCAGAAAAATACAAGCTAAAACTATTTCAATATTTTATCTCACTCTAGTCAGAATAACTATGATAAAAAATAAAACTTCTTTGTCTAAGCATAGCACAAACAAAGAAGACACAGATAAACATGCTAATGTGTAAAATTGAAAGCTCATGAGGCCTCAACCCTAAACAAGATTTGCAGTCAACTGAGAAATGCTCAGAGTGGAAGAAAGTGTTTTTATGATGGAAGACTATTTAGCTATTCAATACTAAATTGTCATCCCTGAAAACATTAACATTAACATGCAAGTAACATTATACAACATTAAAAACAAGTTGTATTTATATATTTAGGAATAAGCATGCATGTGTGAGTGTGACTGTGTGTGTGAGTGTGTGTGTGTGTGTAAAACAATTAGAGAAAAGATAAAAAGACTATGGTCTTAATACAGTTCAATGAATTTGAAAGAGTTCAAGGAGGTAATGTACAAGGCATGGTTTGGAGGGAGGGAAGGGAAGGGAAGGGGAAAATGATATAATTATATATCAAAAATAGAAAAAATTAAAAAGCAAACAAATAATAACAAATACTTGATAAGAGGACCCTTGTGCACTGCTAGTAGGGGTATAAACTCATAAAGCCCCTATGGGAAACAGTGTTTAAGGTCCTTGTTGTATCTTCAATATGTTTGGCCTAGGGAGTGGTGCTATTAAGGAGGTATAGCCCTGTTGGAGTAGGTATGGCATTGGAGTATGTGTGGCTTGTTGGAGTAGGTGTGTCACTGTGGGTGTGAGCTTTGAGATAGCTTCCTCCTAGCTGGCTTTGGCTGCCAGTCTTGTTCTGACTGCCTTCAGATCAAGCAGTAGAACTATTGGCTTTTTCTCCAGCACCATGTCTGCCTGAATGCTGCCATGCTTCCTGCCATGACTATAATGGACTGAACCTCTGAAGCTGTTAGGTAGTCCTGATTTTAAATGTTGTTCCTTTAAATTTTTTGGTCTGGAATTGTTACTATATAAAAAAATGAAAAGAAAAAATGAAAAAATGCAGGAAAAAAAGGAGCAGAGACTGAAGGTATGTCCAACCCATTGACCAACCTAACATGGGATCCATCCCATGGGCAGGCACAAAATCCTGACACTATTTACTGTTGCTATGTTGTTCTTGCAGACAGAATCCTAGCATGGCTGTCTTCTGAGAGGTTTTACCAGCAACATACATAGACAAATACAGGTACTTACAGTCAACCACTGGACTGAGGTCTGGGACCCCTATGAAAGAATTAGGGGAAAGACTGAAGGAGCTAAAGGGGATGGAAATCACATAGGAAGACCAACATTATCAACTAACTTGCCCCTCAGAACTCCTAGAAACTAAGCTACCAACCAAAGAACATACAAGGGCTGGTCCAAGAACCCTCGCACATATGTAGTAGTGGACTGACTGCCTTGTCTGGCTCCAGTGGGAGAAGATGTAACCAATTCTGTAGAGACTTGATGCCCCAGGGAAGGGAGATATACAGGGGGCACCCTCTCAGAGGAGAAAGCGAAGAGGATGGAGTGAAGAGCTCTGGGATGGGTGACCAGGAGTGGGGCAACATTTGCATAATTAAAAATGTCCCTTCTAACGGTTGCCTTAGTTATGGTGTCTCTTCTCAGCAATGGAAACCCTAAGACAGACCTCGAAAAATTAAAAATAGAACTACCATGTGACTTTAGCTGTATCACTCCTGGGCTTCTACCTAAAGCATTCTGTATCCTACCAGAGAGTTACTAGCACACTTGTAGTTATTGTTATAGTTTATATAACTGGAGGACAATGAAAAATTCTACATGTCTATCAAGAAAAGAATGGAAAAGAAAAGTGTAGCTTTCCAAACACGTTTGGGGGCGGAAAGGGAAGAAAACATGCTCCAGGTGAGGCTCGAACTCAACAACCTCGGCATCATCCACACATAGGCTCAATGCCCTAGTGTAGGGGAATGTCAGGGCAAGAAGGCAGGAGTGGGTAGGTGGGTGGGTGAACACTGTCATAGATTTGGGATGGGGGTGGGAATGGGATATTTCCAGAGGGAAATCAGGAAAGGGGATAGCATTTGAAATGTAAATAAATAAAATATCCAATAACAAATAGAATCAAAATAAAAAAGTGTGGTTTTATACAGCAGAATTTTACTCAACTGTTAAGAAAATATAAAATCATGAAATTGTTAAGTAAATGAATAGAAATTAAATTGTTTTATTAAATAAGGTGTTAGAATGACTAATGCCAGATACTTCCTCTCATATGTGGATTCTAACTAATGTTTGAATGCTTGCAAGTAGGAATTGTTCTAGTGACTATAAACTATGAATTATATGAACTATAAACTCGTTAGGAGACAATAAGAAGAGAACTGTAAGTGTTGAGAGTTTGGGTATGGGGGCAAAATGTCACATAAAACACAAAAGTGAAGAAGTGAGAATGGAAGAACACAAGGGAGGAATGAGCAATGAGGAAAGAGAGGGACCAAAAGCAAATTTTCCTTCTTTGTATGATCATGTAAAAATATCTGAGGTACAAAAATTACTGTAGATGTAGGCTGATAACAAATAACTCGTTAAAACCATGGTGTTTATATTTAAAATCTCTCTATAGCTATTAGGACATTTCTTTAATAATCCATTAAATTTGTTGTTATGATCACATTTTACTCAACAGAAGTTAGTGTTTATAGTATAAAGAAATTTGACCATTTAGCCATGTTTGAATTAATATGAAAAATTTGTTTTGTGATGCACGTTTTAGTTTATCTTCATTTTTATATCAAATATATATATTTCTTAGGAATGAGCTTCTGAGGAATAAAGGAAGGCCTTCTGAGGCCAGGAACATTTGACATAAGATATTTCAAACATTGTGTCACTTGGAGCTTTTGCACATGGAAAGGAAGAAAATAATTTCCATGAAGAAATTTGTTGCCTTTGGGGAACTGCAGCTGGTGAATCAATCATGTCATGTTTCTGAGCAATGAGCAAAATCATGAAGAGCGTCCATTTGAAAGCTCCATTATTTGATGCAAAGGAGATTAGAATGAAGGCTTTGAGGCCTTAACTGAACCCAATTTCTCCCTCTTTTATGCCCTCAACTAATTTTGTAAGCAGATAATTGCACCTTCCAAACAAGGTACAAGTGGGCAATTTTTCCCTCAAATATCCTAGCAGATGTTGTTAAGCACTTCTGGTGCAATTAGTCCTATACACCAATAATTACAGGCATACACATGACAAGCTTGAAAAATATGCCAAAACTTTAAAGTGCAATGTGATTCCTTCTAACTATTTGGAATAAACTGCAGATTGACAGAGATAATAGGCAAATTTTACATAGAACTTATCATTTTTCCAAGTGCTTTTAAATAGACTGGCTTATATAATTTAAAATAAATATTATATGACTCATTATACTCTCATCACCAGTGGTAGTCCTAGGGATTTAATTTAGAGCCTTGTATATGCTACCATTGAGTTATATCCTGAGCCCTGTCATCACTGTTCTTTCAATGGAAGCATAAATCACATATTTAATACAATTTACTCAATTAATAAAGATAAAAGTATGCTCTAAATTCTGACTTTACTACAAGTTGGTGCTCTTAGATTTCCCTTTAAAATTCTTGGTTGAGCCTTTAAAATATACATTAACAATTAATTTTATGCCAGAAGTCTTATTGCATTAAAAGTCCAGGCAAAATTTCTGGATTGAAAACAGAAATTTGCAATTCATTAGCATATTAATGGTACTTGGAGTTATCATAAAGAATTATATGATATATGGTGTATTACATGATAAATGTGGTATAAGGTAGCAGACAAAACATTCAAAAATAGGTTCTAAAATGCAAAATGATTATGATGTATTATTTTTGTTTTTTCTTCTATTAAAAGATTTTTGACAATATATTCAGTTTTCCATTCCTTAACGCCCCCCAGATTGTCCCCACCTCGACTTCTATTAAAGTTTGCAGTCTTTCTTGTTCATTAGAAACAAATGGACATCTTAAAATAATAATAAAATAAGTCAAAAAACAAAATAGGACAGAACAAAACACAAGAACCAAGTAAAAGAAAAAGCAGCACATTTAGATGCGGAGACACATGATCACATACAGAGAAATTCCATAAAAAAATCAAAGCCAGAAACTGTAATACTTGCAAAAATAAAAACTTGCAAAAGACAAGTAAGGTGATCAGTAATGCTCTGACGAAGAATTATGTATAAAAATAGCCTTCAAAAATACCACCTAGTTTATATTGTGTTGGCAGTCTACTGCTAGGCATAGGGCCTTCACTTAAGAGTGGTGGGTGTATACCCACCCAGTGAGACTGTTGAAGAAACTTATATTTTTTTTCTGAGTGGTTATCAGTTGAAATTAGCTTCTGGTTAAGGGATGGGTACTTTTGTTCCTTGACAGCGCTGAGATCTCATCTGGCCCAGACCCCTTCAGGCCCTGTGCATGCTGCCACAATCTCTGTCAGTTAATATGCATATTGGTTGCATTGTGTTTAGCATGTCACATGTCCTTGGTGACCTCTGGCTTTTACAATGTTTCTGCCTCTTCTACAGAGTTTCCTGAGTCTTGTGGGAAGGGATATGGCAGAGATATCTCATTTAAGAGACATTTCATTAAAGACTGAGTGTTCCAATATCTCTCTATGCACACTTTCCAGTTGTAAGTCTCTGCATTTATTCCCATCCACTGGAGGATGAAGTTTTTCTTATGATGACTGAGCAAAATACTGATCTATGAGTACAACAGAAGTTAGGAATCATTTCATTGCTATCTTCATTTATCAGAACAATACTATTTAATGTTCCACTAGGACATTGGTCTATCAATTCTTAGATTCCTGATCACACAAACAGTTTGGAGTATTGGTTTCATCTTATCGAGTAGGCCTTAAATATAATCAGACATTGATTGGTTACTCTCACAAGCCACTATGGCACCAAGACATATTGCAGATCAAATGATTTGCAGTTGGGTTGGTATTTACCCTTTTCCTGTGGCAACATACCAAGAACAATAGTGAGGGGTAAAGGCTCTAGAAATGCAGCAGCTTGTCTTCTTCAGTTCAATGTGCTATGTAGATACTGGTCTTCAGCAATAGTGCCTTACCATCAGTTTTCAGATTAACCTTAAAAAGTTCCTGGGATCTTTGTGGGTTGCCATGGAGCCCTTTTGGCCAAAGAATGCATATAAATGTAACCCATTCCCAGATCTAGAGACTTCTTTTGGTGATGAGAGATGTCAAGTTGAGATCACTCTACCTCATTGTTTGGCAATTCCATTTAAATCCCCCTGATATATGTATATACTTTAGGAAGAGCCTACTACATTTGGTTTCCATATGACTCCTTAAATGGCCCTTAGTTTTAGCATTCTCTCTCCTTATTCCATCCCCCATTACCCCCTTTCCTCCATTTCCTTGTATAATATTTCTGTTACAGTCACATTCTGCCTGGTTTATCCATAAAAATCTATTTTGTTTTCCCTTCTTAGGAAGAACAGTCCTCCCAATCCCAGGTGCCTTATGCTATACAGAATGGTTTGGGGTTACATAGATTGTAGCCTCTTTACAAAAGACATAGCAACTAACATCCTCATATAAGCAAGTATATATATATATATCATATTTGTCTTTCTGAATTTTAGTTACCTTACCAAGTATACTTTTTTTCTGGCTCCATCCATTTATTTATGAATTTCATGATTTACTTTGTTTTAAGAGCTGAGTAATATTTAATTGTATAAATGTAGCCCATTTTCTGTATCTATTTATCCATTGATAGATATCTGGGCTATTTCAAAGTTTTGGCTATTATGAATAGCAAACATGATTGAGTGTTTTTGTTGTAGAACAAAATGCCCTTTGGGTATATGGCCAAACTCCACATTGATTTTCGTAGTGCCTGTTCAAGTTTGCACCCCCCATACCAATGAGTGTGTGTTTCCCCTACTCCATATCCTTGCCAGCATTGTTGCCAGCTTGCCTTGTTTTATTGAATTAAGCCATTCTAAATTTTTAAAGATGAAATCTCAAAGTAAGTTTGGTTTGCATGTCCCTGATGACTAACGGTGATGAACATATCTTTAAATGATTCTCATCCATTTAAGTTTCTACTTTTAAGAATTGTCTGTTTATGTCTGTACCTCACCTTTTAATTTGGTTGTTTTCTGATATCCAGTTTTCTTTTCGGGATTTTTAAAGCATATTTTAGATATTATCAGGCAGAGACAGAGTTAATATAAGTCTGGCTCTGGTCTGAGCTTTATAAACCTCAAAGGCCACCATTAGTGACATACCTATCCCCCAAAGTCTACACAGCCTAGTAACTCCTCAATAGTCAACCAAGTGGGTTTTAGGGGCTACAATAATCCAGTTACCTCAATGGTGATGTAATGACATGTGGTACCTGAATTTTCAATTCATCAGGGAACTTGATAAAAGAAGAGGATCCCAACAGTCTATCACTGACGCGGCCAAGTACCTATACATCTGCTTAATCCTAAGTGGCAGAGCAAAATATATTGTGCTGCAATATGGAGCTATTCTCCAACTGTCTTTTGTTTTGAATCTCACTCAAATCTATCAGAAGTTTTAGAAATTCAGTAGATTGGCCAGCATTTAGGGAGTTTCATCATAGTCAATAAGGTAACAGCTTGGTACTTATATTTCATATGCATGACATACTACATGGTCCATAAAACTAACGAAAGTACATCAGATTTGCCTTATTGCATTGAGAAAACTTATATTATCTTTTCCACATCATTTTTTCTAGAGGGGTATTATTCTTGCAGATGTTTCAAAATAGGCACTCAGCCAGGCGTGGTGGCTCCCGCCTGTAATCCCAGCACTTGGGAGGCAGAGGCAGGCAGATTTCTGAGTTTGAGGCCAGCCTGGTCTACAAAATGAGTTTCAGGACAGCCAGGACTCCATGGAGAAACCCTGTCTGGGGGAAAAATCAAAATAGGCACTCAATTTTAATTTTAAATTATGTTATCTTTTCTTTGTAGATAGGAAAGAAAGAAAATATAACATGTATAACTTGACAAAGAGAGGATGGAGAGGAGAGGTAAAGCACTTATGCACATTACGGAAGGTTGATAGAAACTCATAGCATTCCTACTTCAAACAACTTTCTGTTTCGTGCAAAAATAAATAAATTTTATTGTAGATGTTTCAGTCATAGAAAATTAATGCTCACCACATATATACAGGAAGAAAATGAAAACCTTTATCTTTTGTTAACTGGTTTCTACTTATTTTTAGTATCTATCTATCAATCAATCAATCAATCTATCATCTATTTATTTATCATTCATAATTATCTTTCTACTGTCTATCTGTTTTTTGTACATATATAATTCATTTGGTTGGCTAAAAAAAATACAGGGACAAAGTGTGGAGCAAAGACTGAAGGAAAGGCCATCCACAGACTACCCCACATAGGGATCCATCACATATACACTCATGAAACCCAGACACTATTGCTGATGCCAACAAGTGCTTACTGACAGGAGCTTGATACAACTGACTCCCTGGAGACTCTGCCAGATCCTGACCAATACACATGCCATGCTCGCAGCCAATCATTGGACTGAGTTTAGTACGAGACTCAAATGGAGGAGTTAGAGGAAGGACTGAAGATGCTGAAGGGGCCTTATCAGTCATCAGGAGGAGGAGAGGCCCTTGGCTCAGTAAAGGCTTAATGCCCCAGTGTGGAGGAATGCTAGGGTGGTGAGTCAAGTGTGGGGTGGGGAGCACCCTTAGAAGCTGGGTTAGGGGGGATATGATAGGGGAGCTGCAGTGGGGAAACCAAGAAACTCGATAACATTTGAAATGTAAACAAATAAAATACCCAATTTAAAAAAAATAAAATAAGTTTTTGAAATTATTTTATGGAAAATGAAACATCTAGTCAAAGGTTGCTGTTACTCTTTTGTATCCAAGTTTTGAGTAGGCAGGGTATGGGGCTGCAAAACTTTATTCTTAGCACACAGGCAGCAGAAGCTAGACCATCTGTATGAGTTTGAGACCAACCTGGATTACATAGTAAGTTTTAGGTCAGCTACTCTTTGAAATAAAATAAAACACATATACTCATATTTCAAATACCTTACATTGAATCTTTCTTCATAGTTGATCTCATATTTTATGTTCTGAAACTTTGTTTGGCATATTATGGCAGACTTTCAGATTTTAAATGACAGATTATGTTTTTAAGGAAGATGTTTGTTTTTTGCTAAATAAAAATATGAACACATATTTAAAAGAATAAATAAGTATCCAATGGGTCCTGACATACTATATAATTTTAGTTAATTAGTTAATTAATTAATAAACTTTATAGGGTCCCCTCCTGCCTCCCTTTCCAGTCTCTAACTCTTCCTACCCCTCACCCAGCCTCTACATTTTGCTCCTCAGAGAAGAGGAGCCCTCCCCTGGATATCACTCACCTTGGTTTATCATGTTGAGTAGGACTAGGTGTATTTTCTCCTGTTGAGCCTAGACAAGGCAGCACAGTTAGGGGAAAGGGATCTAAAAGCAGACAAGAGAGTCAGAGACAGCCCTGTTCCTGATATTAGGGGTCCCATATCAAGACCAAGATACACATCTGTTACATGTATTACAGATGAATTAGGTCTATTACAGAGGAATTAGGTCTATCCCATGCATGTTCTCTGATTGGTGATTTAGTCTCTGTGAGCCCCTATTAACCCCTGTTAGTGGATTCTGTAGGATTTGTTATGGTGTTCTTGACCACTTTGGCTCCTTTAATTTTTCCTCACCTCTTCCACAGGATTCCTGAACTGACTTAATGTTTGGCTATGGGTCTTTGCATCAGTTTCCATTAGTTACTGGGTGAAGGACTCTCAGTTTACAGTTATGCTAGGTTTCTATCTGCAAGTACAACAGAATATTAATAGAATCAACATTGATAGCAGGTATGACTCCACACTGTATAATTCTAAAGGGCTACAGTTACACATAAAAGATGGTAAACAAATTTGTTGTTCTTTTTCTTTGATTTTGTCTTTCAAAAATTTTTTGAGACAATTTCTTTCACCATAGTCCTGGATATCCTAGAACATGCTATGTGGTCTGGGTGGGCCTTGAACTCACTGTGATCCACCTTCCTTTGCCACTAAAGTGCTAAGATCAAAGGCATATATTGACAAGCCTGGGCATTTTTTCTTGTTTTATTTTACTGTAAAAGGACTAACTACAGAAAAATCCAAAAGAATTCTGTTTAAAAGCTGAATTTTGTTTCACATTTTACTCTAGTTAACAATTATGTTGGTTGAATTTGGTGGCAGAATTAGGGAAATATAATTAGGTTATAAAGGGAGACATTGCATCAGCCTGATGTGTGGCATTCAACTATTACTGCCTTATGTAAGGATTAAGGATAAAAGCACTGTTAGCCTTGCATTTTTTTCCAGATTTTACCCAGCATATACTGATAAGTATAGTTTCTTTTCAAATCATTTCTGACTAATTAAAAGGAAGCCATGGCTTTCAGTCTTGTGACTTCAAGACAAATATCTAAGAACAAAGACGGAACATTTTAATTTCCTTGCTTTTAGTAACTGGCTAGCCTCTGGTATCCAGCGGAACCTTGGTTGGTTCGAGATGATCTAAAATTGTTTAAGAATATTAGAGAAGACTGAACAGAGCAAGGTAGCAAGCAAGGAAGTATGTGAAAATGAGAGATGATATTCAACAACTTACATATTAGACTGGAAGCTGAAACTAATACCCAAACAATTTCTTTACCCTTTCATATTCTAAGATTTGAAGCAAGTCATGGTTCCTTGCCTTCCTTCAGAATCTTTGACAGTATTTGTTTTTAATATTCTATGCATGTATGTCATCAATGGAGATGGTTTGTAAAAATAAAAATAATGAGAAACATTGATCCTTAACATCTACAACTTGGCAATGTATGTTATACTTGATACTGAAAGCATGATCCATAAAAGGAAAGTTGTATAAATTAGACTTCATACAAATGGAACTTGTATTATGTGACAAATCTTATATGAAGGGAATGAAAGCACACACTGCACAAGGAACAGATGCTGGCAAACTGATATCTGACTGAGAGCTAGCATTGCCTGGAATATGTTTTGAACAATTTTCCCAAGTCTATAATAAAAAGCAAAATAAAGAAAAAGGAAAAAAAGAAAATTTAGAAATTGGATAAATACATATGTATATATATATAGAGAGAGAATTATTGTTGAAAAGAATATATGTGGATTGTATATAACTAAATGAAAAAATATTTAACTTGTGATTACATCCCTATGAGGGTAGTCAAAATAAGAGATATTAACACAACTCAATGGAGAAATGAAGGAAATTGTGTAAATCATAGAGTGAGGTATTAAAAATAGTTTTGGAGAGTAATTTGGTAACATTACAGTGTCTTCCAAAATTAAATGTATTTTCCATAAAACCTAGAAATTCTATTAACAAGCAAAAGTTTAACCTAGAGAAGCAAAATTACATTAGTATAGTAAGATATTTATGAATTATTATAGAAATATCATTTACAATAACAACTAAATGACAAATTTATTGCCTTTGTGTGTGTGTGTGTGTATGTATGTGTGTTGAGAAAAGTACTTAATAAGAAAAGAAACTGTAGGCATTATAGTTACATAGACATTAGAAGGTCCAGATTATATACACATATCCATTCATAAAACAAGCCTAGAAAAGAAACAAAGTAGTTTTATGGAAATGCAAGCAACGATATGTGATGAAGCAATGATGAGGCAATGGTGGCAGAAGTTTTAGGTTTTTTTTTTTAAGTTTGACATTATTGACCCTTCCTTGTTCCACATCCTCTGCTTTTGAATCTATGCATTACTCATAGCTGATGTTGAAGAGGTGAGTCTCGCGTTTCTCAACCAGTACTTTTTAACATATACAAGAAATTGTAATGTGTACATATTGTGGAATATTATTCATCAACAAAAATACAAGTATTAGATACAACTATGATGTATGTAAAACAATCTGAAGTAGAAAGAAAAATCATTGCTAAATGTTATATAATTTAAAACTCCATTTAAAAAAATGTATCCTTAAAAAATACGGAGCCAAGAATAAAATTTCGTAGCCACCATGAATTTGAGGGAAGTAAGGAAGGTGTCTGAGATCATGAAAGTGTTAAGACACATTTGTGATAAAACTGTTAAATATCTTTAATTTTTAAGTATTTTATAGATCATAAATATTTAATGTTAGGCTATATAACTCAATAGTTTTAGCACATTAACAAGAACACAGCACAGCAAGAAAGGATTCTATAATGTGCATCAGTGTTTTTTAATAGTGCAAAATTAGAGGGTGGAAGTATATCTCAGTGGTCAAGTGCACTGGCTGATTTTGAAGAGAGCCTGTGTTTCATTCCTAGCACCCACATGGCAGCTCACATCTACCTGAAGCTTTAGCTTCTCAGGGTGTCTGATGTCCTCTTTTAGCTTCACCAAGCACATGAATTGACATGCTGCACAAAAAACTCACACAGGCAGCACATACACACACACACACACACACACACGCAAATAAAATGAATCCTTTTAAAAAGTGAGAAAAATTTAAAATAAAAATAACAAGTCATGACATAACTGCATTAAACAAAGGAATGTGGCTCTTAATGGTAGGGTAAACTAAAATCATGCCCACTATGACTTGTCTACTGCTCTCTGTGTCTTCTGTCTGTCCCTAACAAATGGTTTAGCTCTATACTTTCTCAGATGCACATAAAACATGGGATGGGAAAGGAATAAGGAATCTTTTGCCTTGATTTTTGTTTCTGCCAGAGTTTTTCAATGAAAACACTATTTTACTGGACTAGGTATCCCTAGTCAGCTTAATATTCAAACACATAAACAAATGTTAATAAATTTCACCAACATGTTTCTCCAGACATTCTGATGATATTGTTAGGATTCTGTCTAAGCTCCACCCCACAGTTACCTGGCAACAAGCAGGTATGCCCCTACTCATAGTTACCTGACAACACCAGGTAGGCCTGACCCACTACAAATGGGGCTGCTTGCCCTTCCTCTCTCTCTTGCCTCTCTCTCTCTTGCCTCTTGCCCTCTTGCCCCCTCCCCATTCCCTCTTCCCCTCCACATGGTCATGACTGGCCTCTACTTCTCTACTCTCTCCTACTCTGCCTTTCTCTGCCTCTACTATGCTCTTCACCCCCTTCCCCATGCCCTGAATAAACTCTATTCTATATTATACTGTTGTGTGGCTGGTCCCTCAGGAGGAAGAGATACCTCAGCATGGAACTGCTGAGGCATCCCCTTCCCCCACACCGCATCACACTCCCATAGAACATATTCCTATACCTCTTTATCTTTGTATAATCACAACATTGGTGCTGAGACTCACCTCCCCTCTCTCATTTGCAGCCTACTGGTTCAGCCAGTTTGCCTGAGAAGATTTGATTCTCCTAAGAATATTTGATTCTACCTCCCTCCAGGGTTATTTCTCTTTAGGTAGCACTAATAGAAGACACCACTGGCTGCTATAAGACTCAGACTTTTACCACAGGAGCTGTTGCCACACAGCCTCTGCCATGTGGGTTTAGCAGTCATAGGAGCCCAAACTAACCAATAAGTTCCACATTTTCTGCTACCAGACTGTGGAAGCTGACAAACACACACTAGCATATTACTTGGTAGTTTCTCTTGTCAGCGGGAAGGGCCCTAAATACCCAGATATGGCTTGTCCAGCCTCATTTGGGCTACAGGGTGGGCATTTTCACTGCCCTGGTTGTTGTGATTGGCCTCCTGGCTGAACTAGAAATTAAGACTTAGACCCTTGGGTGACTTCCCTTCTAGAAAGCAGTTCATAAATCCCTTGAGCTCTTGCAGCTGGCCCCAAAATTTCTGTTACCATGTTCAAGTGCTTTCTGGAAATTTCTGGGAAATTGCTGCAGTAGACCCTAGTCATTCATGTGACGACCTGAATTTCTAGCTTGGCCATACACTGACCCATTACTGAACTCTTCTCGGGATGCCAGTATGAATAGTTCAGTAACATCCCCATCATCCAGTGGGCACTAAATTGTCTTTGACTGCATATTTTAAGGGATTTTCACACATACTCCCAGCAGTCTGGTAAATAAAAGAAGGCCCAAATACTTACCTACCCATGCTCCCACACCCCTGGCCTATTCTCATGGCCTGCACGCTCAGTTTGTGTCACAGGCCTGAATCTGCACAGAGACTCATTTTATGGCACCAAAATCTTATGCCACTGCTGCCAGCTTTCTTATTCTAGTCTTAGCCATATCTCTCTTTGCTAATACAACAATGTACTTTTCTCTACCCATACAACCTGTCAAAGTTACCTAAGATTCTGTTCCCCATCCTGTCTTGATGGATTTTTACTACTGCTATTAAATTCTATTCAGTTATAACCAATCTATATATCACTCAGTTCTGTCAGAAGTTTGTTAATTATGTTTATGGCTGACAGAATTCCCAAAAACCTCTAACAGTTTCTCCCATGAAGTCTCAGAAGATGTGGACACAGCTACAGAATTCTGCCTAGATTGTGATATGATAATCATTGAAATATGCAGTGGACAAAACCAGATACCCTGTGTCAACTGACTTGGCTAAAGTAAAGGTAAGTTATTTTTCATGTCACGTGTATCCATTCTACAGAGAAAAAGCCCTGTGTCTTCTGCACATGAAAGCCAGACTGACTGTCCAAGTTGCCATAGAGACCACAGGAACTGTTGGCTAGTGGACTCCATCATTTTTTAAATAAAGTAACTGCTAATTATTGTTTATTCTTTCTCAAACTTTTCACTACATTGACAGCTAGACAGCTATCTCCTTACCTAAACTCTGTTTCCATTAATTAAATGTTTCATATTTCCTCTTCTTGCTATGATACTGTCCTAATATTATCCAAGTTCCCATAAATTTTTCTAACTCTAAAACATTCCACTATATGATCCAACTTTTTAAATCTTGTTCCTTCTGCTCCACAAAATCCCCATCTTAAAGACTGTTCATGTGGCTAATGGATGTTGTTATCTCTTGTATAAACCTATAAGCTACAGGAAATATATATATATATATATATATATATATATATATATATAATCTAAATAATCTAAATGAAATTGACAAATAATGGGGAAGATAACATCTAATTAGAGTTCCCTCATCACCAAATATAGCTTCTAGTACTGGGAATTGGTTATGTTTAATGGAGTTGTTGTACAAAGGGGTCCAATTGGAATGCCCAAACAGCTCAGGCTATTGCCAAGGGTAGTTTTCTACAACTGATTGTATGTCACTAGGTAAAACCATCTGCAAAACAAGTGAACATGGAGAAGTCAAACTGGTTCCTAAGTACAGCCTCCATCCCTACAGAAAATTATTCATATACTAGATGGTACTCTGCACACAACCAAAAGAGAAATATGAACACCAACCCTTTGATCTACAAAAGTGACCTGCCTGCAAGACACTCTGGTAGAAACATAGCAGAAAGCTTGGGGGAGTAACCAGCCAACATCTAATTTGAGGTAAGGCTCACTCCATGATATGGAACCCATGCTCAAAGCTGCTTGGGTGGCCAAGAATCTTAGATTAGATAAGACTGTGACCTAGGAGAAAGCAAAGAGAGTCTTCAAACTTTATTGTCACCTTACATATGTACCCACAAGTTAAGCAAAACTAGATAATTAGTCAAAAGAACTTCTGTACTGACAAGGCCTATCAGAATTGATAAATTTGAGGTTTTTTTCCTAGGCCTAGAAAGTCAAATTTCATAGCCTGGAGAATGTAAGCTGTGTTCTTATCTAGATCACACCATCCCTTTTGAGTAATTAAAATACACCAATTTTAGGGGAAAATCAAATCCAAGACAATGGATACCTAACTATGTGTTTCTGAAGCATCTGACTACAAAAATGCCAGAGCAGTTTCTCTCTCTCTTCAGTTCCTGACTGAGTTATGTGCAATTTCCCAATGTTCCTTCTATCTCCTCCTTTGGAACAAGTCAGTATATTTCTTTGTTTAACATTAGTCCAATGTTGTTCAATAGAACTTAACTTAGTTAGGGTTTTACTGCTGTGAACAGACACCATGACTAAGGCAAGTCTTATAAAGCAAAATTTTTATTGGATATTTTATTTATTTGAATTTCACATGTTATCCCCTTTCCTGGTTTCCCTTCCAGAAACTCCTTATCCCATCCTCCCTGTTTCTATGAAGTTGCTCCATGTAAACTCTTTGCTTGATGGTTTGTCCCTGGCCACTCTGGGGTGTCTGGTTGCTTGATACTGTTGTTCTTCTTATGGGGTTGCAAACCCTTTCAACTCCTTTAGACCTTTCTCTAACTCCTCCATTGGGAACCTTGTCCTCAGTCTAATGTTGGCTTTAAGCATCTGCCTCTGTATTTATCAGGCTTTGGCAGAGCTTCTCAGTAGACAACTATATCAAGTTACAGGATTCATTAGGGCTACCTTACATAGTGAGAGGTTCAGACCTCTATCATCTGTATCACCAGTATCATCAAGGTTGGAACATGGCAGCATCCAGGCATGCATGCATGCACAGGAGGAGCTGAGAGTTCTACATCTTTATCTGAAGTCTGCTAGCAGAACACTGACTCCCAGGCAGCTAGGACAAGGGTATTAAACCCAAACCTATAAGGCCCCACCTACTCCAACAAAGCCACACCTCCCAACAGTGCTACTCCCTGGGCCAAGAATATACAAACCATCACAGAACCCCAAAGACAGAGTCAATTGCCAAATGGAAAACACTCCAAATGATTCAAATGCATTCCAAGTTGTTTGAAGGAGTCCAAAGGCAAAAAGGAAAGAAGTGTTTAAGGCATACTAAAAGGAAAAAAAAATAACAAAGATCAGACTTTTTCAGGAATCCAAAACAAAATCCAAACCTTTGTTTGTTTGTTTTATTTGTTTGCCTTTTATGTGTTTCCTTGCTTTACCAAGAAGAGGTAAAAATCAGCCTGATGCTGGTAAAGTGGAAAGATTGGAAAGTATCTGGAGTAAAATGACCCAACAATTGTTGGCTACTTCTGTCTTTCCTCTGCACTGAACATCCACTCACTGTGACTGACAGACACTCTCAAAATGTGCCTTGATTCCTTTGTCATTGTCATGTTTTTATGGAAGTTGTAGATCACAAAATGTAACCCTAGACATGTAAGGAGAGCTGTTCTCAATAAGCAAATTTAAAAAGTCCAAATAAGATATGAAAAGCAGAAAATCTTTGAAGCCAAAAGTGTAGCCACATTTTGAAGAGTAGCAGAGATCCAACAAACACTGTAAGTCTATCTTCCTCAATACATGTCTGCATATATACACACATGCATACATGCATATATACATGTATAAAGAGAACATATTTGCATTGCAATATGTTTTATGTATATCTTAGGATAAATGAACCACTGCAGTTTAGGCTCCTGTAAAATATAAAACTCAATCTCTTAGTTATTGCTCAAATAAAAACTAAAAATTTTAACACACATCTGTAACACTTGCAGATGGTAAACTGTAATATTTTGTAAATGTCCCCAGAGCTAAAGTTGCTTTAAGAAAAAAAAAGAAAGAAAGTCTGGAAGATATGAGTGTGTCATTGTAATTGGATCAACAAGCTCTAAAAGCTCCAGGCTACTTTGCCTTCATTTCTTCTCTTCCAGATTTCCTTTGAAATTCTTCAAACCCTACATACAAAGTTTGATTACAATATGTGAAGCATTTGACCATCAGATCTTTGACAGGCAGTGTGCTGCAGGGGAGACTTGAGAACTTGTCAAATTTCTAGCAGTTATCCTAATAAAAAAAAATGAGTACAAAAAGCATAGAAGTGCTTGAATAGGCCTATAGATCTTACAAAAAGAAAAGAGAAACACTGTCAAAATAATGGGTAACATAAAATTAGAACATTCAAAGTAATATGGATCCAGTTGGATCCCATGGAACTGGAGTTACGGGCTGTTGTGAGAAGTATGATATTGGTGTTAGAAACAAAATCAGATCCTTTGGCAGAATAGCACATGGTCTTAACTACTGAGCGCCATCTTTCCAACCCCTTTTACTGCCACTTAATAGTCATTGTTATGTCACTGACTTCAGATGGGGATGAGTGTTATTGGAGGAACACTTCAATAATTTATCTTAGATCTGAAATTTTAGCCAGTACCCAACTTTCTGTATATTTGTTTTGGGGCATTTAGCATATAATTAAGGTATGGTGCATAATAGTATCTCCCTTCCTTTCCTGACTCCTTATTCAAATCAACCTAAAAGAATGAGCAAAGTTCTGAATTCTCTAATTTATGAAATGAGGATGATCATGCCATCACTCCATATAAACTATCAAGATAATTTGACTTTCTTTTTTCTTTTTTCTTTTGATTTTTTAAATTCGGTATATTCTTTATTTACATTTCAAATGATTTCCCTTTTTCTGGCTCCCCACTCCCCAAAAGTCCCATAAGCCCTCTTCCCTCCCCATTCCCCCATCTACTCCTTCCCACTTCCCTGTTCTGGTATTCCCCTATACTGCTACACTGATTCTTATATCTAATTTCAATGACTTTTTTTCCTCATGTTTGGTTGTTCTAGGTAAGCCTCCCAGTACTGTAATGAATGAAAATGATGTAATTGGATATTTTTTATCTTATTAGAGATCTTAAGAAAAATTTCAACCTTTCCATGTTAAAACTTAGAGTTAACCATTTTCTTATTGTAAATTATATTTATAATGTGGAAACACATTGCTTCAAGTGAAAACTTTTTAGTATTTTCAATGTGACACAATGTTAAATTTAATGAAATGCTTTTACTGGATCTACTGAGAGATGAACATATGGTTTTTGTTCTTTATTTTGTTGATGTGGTATGTTACACATATTGACTTGAGTATATTGAGCAACTATTCTAGCTTTGGGACTGAATAATCTTTCTTATGTACAAACTGGATTTTGGTTGGTTAGTTTTTGGCTGAGGAATTTTGTCCTTGTATTTATTGGAGAATATTTGCTTATACCTCCACTTTTAGTCATTCATTGTCTTTTATTTCATCAGAATAATATTGGCATTGTACAATGGAATAAGTTGTTAGGATTTAGTACTATTTGATTTTTATAAGAATTTGAAGATATTATCATTAATTCTTCTCTATATCTATGAAGAAAACTTAGTGATAAAGTCAACGGGTCCTCACTATTCTTTTCTAAGTTTTATGAGGTAGAGTCTCAACATAATCCTGGCTGTCCTAGAACTCTCTATGTTGAGGAGGCTCACCTTGAACACACAGAGATCCTCCTGCTCCTGTTGCTTGAGTTCTGGATTAAAGGTATACATCCCTGACCTGTGCCTGTCCTTATTATCCTTTAATGATACATTATAATACTGACTTAATCTGGTTTCTTATGGTTGGACTGTTAAGTTTCTCTACTTTTAAAGGCTTCTTCTATAAGACCCTGACCCTTGATCAGTGGTATTTACTTTGAGATACCCCCAGTGAGACACAGAGATTCAGATTGATGCAAAGCAAGCATTTCATTTTCCCATGCATTAGTGGGTTAACCTTCAATCAGTCTCTCAAGAAGAGTGATGACAAGGCAACCACCAATAGCTATTACAATCTGTTTTCACACTTTTTAGGAGTACAGGTTACATCAGCAAAGTTACAGTTAAAACTTATTGGCTAAGCATATTTACCTTTAAAACTGTTGGCTAGCAAGCACGACACACATTTGATCTCTACCTGGGACTTTTCAGAGTGTCAGGTGACTATCAGTACATTCTGAGAACTTTTTATTCAAGAATGTTCCTGTGGGTGGATAATGGAACTTGGTCTAGTCATGACACCAGGTTTGAGGGGAAAGCTATAGGGAGAGTGTGGGATTGGAAAAAGCCTTTAGGGTCCCTCACTTCCTTCATAAGGTAAATATGTCCAGGTTAAATCATGACGTTTTGCCATATTGTCACAGGACATTCTCTAGACAGTTTCCATTCTGTGGTATCCATGGGAAAGCCTCCATTTTCATATCTGCTTTAGTATATTTGAACATTATTTTCATAGTTTAATGCGGTTATGAGTCTATTTTATCTTTTAAAAATAAAGCTCATCTTTAGGATTTTTCTATTTCATTTAACTTTTCTCTAAAATTCATCATTTCCCTTTTATTTTGTGTATTTGGCTTATCCTTATTTTCTGCTTTTGTTAGGGGAATAAATAGGTTGGTCATTTTAGACCGCTCTGCTTTTGAGACACAGTCATTTCTTGCTATCAATGTTTCTCTTAACAGAGCTTTTGCTGTGTCATGCAAGTTTTAGATTGTTCTTTTACTATTTATATTTGTGTCATTTAAAATATTTTCAGTATCATTATTTCAATTTAATAACATAATTCAACAATAACAGTAACTGTATCCAATATTAATAACATTAATTGACAATAATTTTATTTAAAATTTTATTGTATATTAAATTGTGAATAAATTATTAATTTAATAATCATTTAAATTTTTGTTAATAATATTTGCTCTAATTTTATATGGCTAGGGATGATTTTCATTAAAGTCATCATTTTTAAAATATGCAATGGCTGGCTTTTGATTTACCCAAGTTCTATGCTGGAGAATGTATCACATGGTATTTTGAAGAATACATATTCCGAAGATGTTGTATGTATATTTTGCCCTGTACTATTTGAGAATACATTAAGAATGCCTATGGTATCCTATCTTCATCCAGCAGAATGTCCAAACCTCTCTAATTTCAGTGCTATCTCTGAACATCCTATCAGAGTAAGAGACTTAACATCTCATAGAACACTCAGAAAATTTAGCCTGTGGTCTACAATCAATAGTTCTTCCACACTGATTATTACATCTGACTATGACATCCAATTAGACAAACTGTTAACAGTTTGTATATATTTTTATTCTCAAATAGATATTCCATAGTCCCTTTGAGATTTTGAAAATCAAAATAACACATTGGGCTGTAAAAATGCCTTTCTTTGGATCTTGTAGGAATCAGATAGTATATTTCCAATTAATAGCCTATAGATCTGCTTCTGAATTGAATTGAAGTTTTATACATTTATTGATATGTGTGAAAAATCTTTGACCGAATTAAGTAAATAACATTTTGAAATATGGCATTATTCTCTTAAAATGTACGAAGCCTTTACAATTTACTCTCTGAAAACAGTAGCTACTCCATCATTATAAACATCTCATTACAAGCAAACTGCAGAATGAGTGGCTAAAATGTAATGATTACCTTGACAGTCAGATTAATATGTGTTTAATAAAGGAATGGACTTGTCCTAGCAGTGCAAACTGTCTTTCAGTGATAGCCTAAAGCGCTAGGTAGAATTAAAGCCATTATATGGATAATTCAGATAGCAGTAATTGAGTTTTGAGGCTAGAGGATGAAGATAATTGCCTCAGTTCTCCACTTGGCTTTGGTCATGAAATGACTACTAAATACTGTCCCACAGAATAAAGGGCCACTTAATTAATGTCCATCATTTGTCTTCTAGGGAAAATAATAGTATCATGTATCTATAAAGCAAAGCAGCATTACTTTTCTAATAATGTAAAAGCTAGCATGTGGCAGAAGTATCATACTATCTCCCATTTTAAACAAAAAATCAAAATAAAACCACATCAATTAAAATAAAGTCTGTAATAAAACATATTCTCACCAACAAGAACAGATAATAAACTTATGCTTTTAGTATGATTAATTTTTGCTAGAAAGTTGTTTACTGAAACTATTTCTTCTATTAAAAAAGATTAGAATAACAGTACTTTTTGAACCATATCTACTCCAAATAGAAATACAAGGAAAAGGACATGTAAACTTATTCTTATGAAAGACATATCTGTAGGTTATTTTAAATAAAATTAAATAATCTGCTGTAGCATTCTTAGAGTGAGATAGTCAGATGTAATTTTACTTTGAAATTTAAGTGAATACTTGCAATAGAATGTGATTTGATAACTGATGTCCTACCATTAGTGAATTATGCGTCAGAAACATTTTCATTTAAAAAGGAAAAGGTATGACAGATTATATGAAAAGACATTGTGTTCAATATCCATGATAATTAATTAATACTATATATTTCCTTTGTGACAGAGTAGTCTGTTAAACCTTAAGAACAATGTATGCCTATGATTACTTGAGTTCGACATGCAAGTGTGTGTAGGGAGGAAATGTTGAGACTGAAAGATTAGATTTCCATCTTTCACAGTTTGTCAAACCACTTGAATCTGCTCTTCTTCTTCTTCTTCTTCTTCTTCTTCTTCTTCTTCTTCTTCTTCTTCTTCTTCTTCTTCTTCTTGGTCTCACCAACTATTTCTTACCACTTTTCAGTTAGTGTCACAATAAATCATAAAGTCTATAAAAAGTCTAACAGAATCGCTGTATGTTTCAGTTTTAGTTTGTACTAGAAAATAAACTCCCACCTGCCTATCATTTTGTCATTTACAGATTTCCAAAAGGAAAGCATCATGATCAAGTCTGGTTTTTATCCAGAGGGTTATGCAAGAGCTAAAAATACATGAAGAGTTTAAAACAGTACAACAGAAACTATGACACCTGCCTCTGTCAGTCAGGAAGACACTTGCAAAAGGAGCTAGAAGTGCTTATTCAAGTGGGAATAGTTCAAATAGAGCATGTATCTAACTGGGGACTGACTCATGAATAAATTATGAATAATTCAAATTAATGTTAATGTGCCCAAAGTCTGTAATTGTTGTCTGTGGTGGTTGAAAATTTCTCTCTCCTATCCAGAATCTTCCTCCAAGTGATTGCATTGCTTGCCACCAGATTCAAGGATCCAGACATTCTGAGATACTTTTAACTTTTATATTGTTTTCAATAAATTCAATAAAATAACAACATATACTGACTATTTATGTCAATTTGACATAACCTAGCATCATTTTAGGAGATGGAACCTCAGCTAAGGAAATATTCCCACCAGATGGGTCTTTGGTGCATTTTCTTCATTGATGATTAATGTGAGAAAGCTCAGTTCCCTGTAAGAGATTCCACTCCTGGAATGCTGGTCCAGAGCACTATGAAAAGGCAGGCTGAGCAAGCTGTGATGTGCAAGCTTTTCAGAAATGCTGCTTCACGGCCTCTGCATCAGTTCCTCTTTCCAGGTTCCTGCTTTAACTTCCTGATGGTGGCCTATATATACTATAAGTTGAAATATGCACTTTCCTCCCCAAGTTGCATTTAGTTGTGGTACTTTATTACAATAATAAAAATGCACTAAGATATAACATTAATAAACACTCAAAAATAATTTATACCACAATAATATAATTCTTAAATCTTTTCATACTGATGATGGGGAATTCAGAGAATGTTTCATAGACCATGATGATTAGCATTTAGCTAAATATACTTTATCTACAAAATTTTTTCACCTTTGTGACTATAGAAGAAAAAGAAGCATTTCAAAAGATTCTTTGTGTAATTTTAACTCATGAAAATGTGATTTTTTTTTAGGAAAGCTTATTGGTTCAAAAATTGTTTCTTCCTGAATTCCAAGTAAAGTATCTTTGTAGAAGACCAGTTTATTTTAGATTTATTATCTTATAATAGGTAAGTTCTGATGGAGTGCTAGACTGTGTAAAAAGAAATACTGAAAATCCTGACAAATTCAGTTGGTTTTGGTTGATTTATACATACCAAGGGAGTTTGTCATTAACAGAGCATTTTCTGGTCTTATTAAGTTAGTTATTAACAGAGTATGTTTTGATCTTATTAATTAAGGTAATATTTAACATTTTGAATGTTAAATCAACATTTAAAATGCATTTTATTTACCCTAATTTTCTAGGTTGTGTCCATGTTCTTGCTATAATAACTGTGTCTCACTTTACTGATGTTACAGACTAGAAGTCTTGATCAGGTTTGCTAAAGAATTCAAAGACAGGAAATATCTAGAGCACAAAGAGGTAGTAACAAAGAAATCTTTAACACTGCAGGCAAAGCCAGGAACTCAAGAAAGGCATTTTTTGAGGGTGAGGAAACACACACATGCAGCAGCCACAGAGAGAAAAAAAGACTCTCTGCAAAGCTGCAATATCCAAACTTTTCCTTGGGCCAGGGATTTAAAAAGTTTGAAGAGTTTCCCCCACCAACAACAACAACAACAACTTAAGGTTGGTCAGTTTGAAGTGATTGATTGTTCAATGACTGTTGTGAAACCTGTTCTTAGGAAGTCTTGAACTTGTTGAGGCTGTCCAGCATCAGGGAGTCTGCTGGTAGGGTCCATGATTTTTCTCTTTATTTCCCTATTTATTTATTTATTTATTTATTTATTTATTTATTTACTTACTTACTTACTTACTTACTTACTTACTTACTTATTGACTTACTTTACATCCAGGTTTCAACTGCTCTTCTTTCAGTCCCTTCCTCACATGGCCACACCCTCTCCTCCCCTCTTCACCTCTGAGAAAGGGAGGTAACTCCTGGGTAACCTTTGTTCTAAGCTGCTAGGAGGGTGAAGAAGAAGTTGGCTATCCTTGTGGCCTTTCTCCCTATATGTCTATCTACCAGGATGCCTGTTCAAATCCTCATCCCTCACTAATAAACTAAGCAAACAAATGAAATCTGTTTTATGTCCATTGTTTCTTAGTTTGTGTTTGTCCCTATTTTATTCCTTAACAAAACTTTTAGACACTGATAATTTTCAACTAAGCAAATATTATAATAAAATTTGTAAATATATGTATCATGTTAGATTTCTTGCTTTAATTCTTCAATATTGATTGATGAATTTGAAAATAAAACTTGCTTAGATTTTAATTTCTTTAAATGAATGGAATTAATTAAAATAATAAATATTGATCACAATGTGAAAATCGATGAAGAGGTAGGACTGGCATATTGAATTAACTTATTTTGTGATGGTAAAAATGTACACATTATATTTAATCATGCTATCATGTAGAAAACTCCACCAGAAAATGAAGTCTTACAATTATATTCTTGTAAGTGGCTTCTGTTTTTACAAATCAGGTTTAATTCAGCATTTGTTAACCAGCCTTTTAATACTGTTTTAAATAAACAGGGAAAACAATTTAAGGGAGGAATTATTTGGGCTTACATTTTCAGCTATTTCCCACCATAATTGACTTGCAGCATTGCTGCATGATCATGTTGAGGCACAGCATCATGACAGAGGACAGTGAAGCAGAACAAAGAAAATGACAATAATGAGAAGGCCAGGAAACTGTATTCTTCAAAGGCATACCCTAATGACCTGGTCTCTGGTCCTCACAAAATAGTACCAGATGATGGTGTGCAGTATTTTAGCACATGATATTATATAGAAAATGTATATTTAAACCATCAAGGATCATATTGGAAGTTTTACTATGATTTTTCTCTTTGATTATTTAAGTAAGTCCACATGGCCTTAGTTTCTTAAAATATTACTCAACTCTAAGAATTTATTCTCCTTCCCTGAATCCCTGAATTCCCTGAATCTCCATTGGATCCCATGCACCATTTTTTATTAGTTGGAAACCCTTTCACTGCTCATTTTTAAAATTATGGTTAGAACTGTATGATCACAATGTAATAAACAGAAATACTCTTAGATTATTTTTCTAGCACATATGTCTGTTCCTAATATACCACTTCCAACATTTTTTCAATAAATAATTTTTACGATCAGAAATCATTTATATAAAAGTAACTATAAATAGACTAAACTATTTATATAACAAAGAAATAACATCATGGACTGAAGAAGAGCAAAGGAAGAGGGATGGGAGAGGTTATAGGAAGTGAAGGGAAGGTTTGAGACTAATGCTCAGTTTAAAAATATTAGAAATAATCTATGAGTGGCCAAAATATGTCAGAGTTGCATAAAAGAAGGAGGAGAAAGAGGAAGAGAAGGAGAAGGGAAAGGAGAAAGAAGGAGAAAGAGAAGGAGGAGAAGGAGGAGAAGGACATCCTCTTTGGAGTAATTTTCCCAAGACTGAGTCTAGACTTGAAGTCTTTACTTTTCAATCTTTGTGTATTCTATTATCTTTTTTCTACATTTTGTCTGTTGTATGAATCTGAGTCTGTGTCTGCTTGAATGGTGCCTTGCGAACTTATCTGTTCCTGTCCCTGTGTCTGTGTCCCTAAAAAGAAGCCTTTGCTCTCTGTATTTATTGAAAGTCATAGAAAACATCATATGGGGAAGGAATGAGGAATACTTCATAGAAATGTTTAACAAGTTTTTAAAAGGGATGAAACTTTATGAAACGTATGAAGGAAGACCTATCAGAATTACACCAGACTTCTCTCCAGAGACCACGAAAGCTAGAAGATACTAGGCAGATCTCATGCAGACTCTAAGAGAACACAACTGACTCCAACTGAACCTGATTGACAATGAAATTCTACCAATAACAGTAAACTATTTCTAACTTTTCTGGTGATATTTGTTTTGTAGGGTTGCTTTTAATCATATTTCTTACTCTTAATGAATGACCACAATATCATGTATCCACACACACATGCATTGATCTCTGAGTCGGGAGCATAGAAAAGTATATATTTTAAGATTAAATCCATGGAAAAGCTTAGGCATAAAAGTTAATTACAGGATAAGTTAAACGCAAGCAAGGTTGATTATTAATTTTTTTCCTCTTAAAATCAACTTAAAGGAGAGCAAATATCTTCAACAAAATTGTGGAAGAAAGGGGACTGGAGAGGTGGCTCAGCAGTTAAGAGCACTGGTTGCTGCTCTTCCAGGGGTCCTAAGTTCAATTCCCAGCAACCACATGGTGGCTCACAACCATCTGTAATGGGATCCGATGCCCTCTTCTGGTATCTGAAGACAATGACAGTGTACTCATATAAATGAAATAAATAAATCTTAAAAACAAAATTATGGAAGAAAACATCCCTAACCAAAAGACAGAGATGCCCATGAATATACAAGAAGCCTACTGAACTCCAAACAGACTGGAACAGAACAGAAATACCTCCTGTCACATAATAATCAAAACGCCAAATGTACTAAATAAAGAAAGAATATTAAGAGCAGTAAGAGATAAAGGCCAAGTAACATATGAAGGAAGACCTATCAGAATTACACCAGAGACCATGAAAGCTAGAATATCCTGCGCAGATCTCATGCAAACTCTAAGAGAACACAAATGCCAGCCAAGACTACTATACCCAGCAAAACTCTCAATCACCATAGATGGAGAAACCAAGATATTCTATGATAAAACCAAATTTACACAATATCTTTCCACAAACCCAGCCCTATAAAGAGTAATAGGAGGAAAATACCAATACAAGGAGGGAACCTACACCCTGGAAAAAGCAAGATAGCAACCTTCTTTCATCAAACCCAAAAGAATATACCAATCAAATATAAAAAAATAACATCAAAAATGACAGGAAGTAATAGTCACTATTCCTTAATATCTCTTAACATTAATGGGCTCTATTCCCCAATAAAGAACATAGACTAACAGACTGGATATGTAAACAAGAGCCTACATTTGCTGCATATCGGAAACACACCTCAGTGTCAAAGACAAACACTACCTTAGAGTAAAAGGCTGGAAGACAAATTTACAAGCAAATGGCCTCAGGAAACAAGATGGAGTGGTCATTCTAATATCAGATAAAATTGACTTTCAACCTAAAGTCATCAAAAAAGGACACTACTTACTGGTCAAAGGAAAAATCCACAAAGAAGAACTCTCAATTCTGAATATCTGTGTTCTAAATGCAAGGGTACCCTCATTCATAAAAGAAACTTTTCTAAAGCTTTAAGCACACATTATACCTCACACAATAATTATGGGTGACTTCCATACCCCACTCTCCTCAATGGACAGATCAGGGAAACACAAACTAAACAAGACACAGTGAAACTAACAGAAGTTTTGAACTAAATGGGTTTAATGTGTATCTATATAACATTTCTTTCTAAATCAAAAGAATACACCTTCTTCTCAGCACCTCATGGTACCTTCTCCAAAAGTGACCAAATAATTGGTCACAAAACAGACCTCAACAGATATAAGAAATTGAATTAATCCCATGTGTCCTATCAGATCACTATGGAGTAAGAGTGGTCTTCAATAGCAACAAAAACAACAGAAAGCCCACATACACATGGAAGATGAACAGTGTTCTACTTGATGATACCTTGGTCAATGAAGAAATAAGGAAAGAAATCAAAGACATTTTAGAATTTAATGAAAATGAAGGCACAGCATACCCAAATTTTTGCTACACGATGAAAGAAATGCTAAAATAAATACTCATAGCTCTGAGTGCCTCCCCGAAGAAGCTGGAGAAAGCATACACTAGCAGCTTAACAGCACTCCTGAAAGCTTTAGAACAGAAAGAAGCTGATACACCCAAGAGGAATAGAAGGCAGGAAATCATCAAACTCAAGGCTAAAGTCAAGCAAGTAGAAACAGATAGAACTATACAAAAAAAACCCAACAAAATCGGGAGCTGGGTCTTTGAAAAAATCAACAAGATAGATGAACCCTTAGCCATACTAAGCAGAAGGCACAGAGTCAGTATACAAATTATCAAATCAGAAATGAAAAGGGAGGTATAACAAGAGAAACTGAGGAAATTCAAAAAAATAATTTGATCCAACTACAAATGCCTCTACTCAACACAACTGGAAAATCTGGATGAAATGGAAAATTTCCTAGCTAGATACCAAATACTAAAGTTAAATTAGTGTCAGGTAGATCATCTAAACTTTCCCATAAACCCTAAAGTAATAGAAGCAGTCTCCAAGCTTAAAAAAAAAAAAAAGCAGAGGACCAAATGGTTTAGTGCAGGATTTTCTCTCCACCTTCAAAGAAGACCTGATACCAGTAATCTTTCAATTATTCCACAAAATAGAACGAGTACTACCCAACTCATTCTATGAAGCCACAATTACGCTGATACCAAAAGTGCCCAAAGATCCAACAAAGAAAGAGAACTTCAGACCAAATTCCCTTATGAATATCGATGCAAAAATACTAAATAAAATTCTTGCCAAACAAATCCAAGAACACATCAAAATGATCATTCCCCACAATCAAGTAGGTTTTATCCCAGAGATGGAGGGGTAGTTTAATATATGGAAATCGATCAAGGTAATCCACTACATAAACAATGTTAAAGTAAAAAAACCACATAGTCATTTCATTAGATGCTGAAAAACCATTAGAAAAAAATTCAGCATCCTTTCATGCTAAAAGTCTTGGAAAGAAGAGGAATTCAAGGCCCAGATATAAACATAGTAAAAGCAAAATACAGCAAACCAATAGCCAACATCAAACTAAATGGAGAGAACCTTGAAGCAATTCCACTAAAATCAGGGACTAGACAAGGCTGCCCACTCTCTCCATATCTTTTCAATATAGTACTTGAAGTTTTAGCTAGAGCAATTAGACAACAAAAGGAGGTCAATGGGATACAAATTGGAAAGGAAGAAGTCAAATTATCACTATTTGCAGATGATATGATAGCATACTTAAGCGATCCCAAAAAACTCCACCAGAGAACACCTACAGCTGAGAACAACTTTAACAAACTGTGCAGATATAGCATTAACTCAAATCAGTAGCCTTCCCTATATTCAAAGGATAAATGGGCTGAGAAAGAATTTAGGGAAATGATACCCTTCACAATAGCCAGAAACAATATAAAGAATCTTGGTGTGACTAACCAAATAAGTGAAAGATCTGTATGACAAGAACTTCCAATCTCTGATGAAAGAAATTGAAGAAGAACTCAGAAGATGGAAATATCTTCCATGCTCATGGAGACCTCAGAAGATGGAAATATCTCCCATGTTTATGGATTAGCAGTATTAATATAATAAAAATGGCCATCTTGCAAATAGCAATCTACAGATTCAATGCAATCCCCATTAAAATCCCAACTCAATTCTTCATAGAGTTAGGAAGAGAAATTCTTAAATTCATCTGGAATAACAAAAAACCCAGGATAGCTAAAACTATTCTCAACAGTAAAAGAAATTCTGGGAAAGATCAGTATTCTGGGTCTCAAGCAGCACTACAGAGCAATAGTGTTAAAAACTGCATGGTAACACAGGTGGTGGTGGAGCAGGCCTGTAATCCCAGCACTCTGGGAGGCAGAGACAGGTGAATTTCTGAGTTCGAGGCCGGCCTGGTCTACAGAGTGAGTTCCAGGACAGCCAGGGCTATACAGAGAAACCCTGTCTCGAAAAAAGCAAATCCAAAAAAACAAAACAACAACAAAAAAACCAAAAAAAACTAACAAACAAAAAAATCTGCATGGTATTGGTACAGTGACAGGCAGGTAGATCAATGGAATAGAATTGAAGACCCTGAAATGACCCCACACACCTATGGTCACTTGATCTTTGACAAAGAAGTTAATTCCCTCCAGTGGAAAAAAAAGATAGCCTTTTAAACAAATGGCGCTGGTTCAACAGCTGGCTAGCATGCAGAAGAATGCAAATCGACCCATTCTTATCCCCCTGTACCAATCTCAAGTTCAAGTGGATTAAGGACCTCCACATAAAACAAGACACACTGTAACTAATAGAAAAGAATCTGAGGAAGACCCTTGAGGACATGGGCACAGGGGAAATTTTCCCGAACAGAATACCAATAGTGTATGCTCTAAGATCAAGAATTGACAAATGGGACCTCATAAAATTACAAAGTTTCTGTAAGGGCAAAGGACACTGTCAATAGGAGAAAATGGCAGCCAACAAATTGGGAAAAGACCTTTAGCAACCCTACCTTCTACAGAGGGCTAATATCCAATATATATAAAGAACTCAAGACATTAGACTCCAGAGAGCCAAATAACACTTTTAAGAAATGGGGTACAGAGATAATCAAAGAATTTTCATTTGAGGAATATCGAATGGCTGAGAAGCACCTAAAGGAATGTTCAACATCCTTAGTAATCAGAGAAATGCAAATCAAAACCACCTGGAAATTTCATGTCACACCAGTCAGAATGGCTAAGATCAAAAAATCAGGGGACAGCAGGTAGTGGTGAGGATGTGGAGAAAGAGGAACACTTATCCATTGCTGCGGTGGTCCAATCATGTCTGTAAACATGATATTTTACAGACAGAGGTGAAAGAAAAAATGTCTCCTGGGAATAACGGATCTCTCTGTATATTTAAAAGCTGAAAATCTCACTTGGCAATTTCCTAAACTCTCCTATTTCCTTATAGCTGAGACATGGTATAACCAAGCAAATATAGATATGTAAGAATCCATCTTATAGCAAAAAATTCTGCTTTGCTTTCCTCCAACCACTTATGTTATTACGGTAGAAAAGGCATTCCAGAAACTCTAGTCAAGTCACAGGTTATTTTCTGCTTTTCAGTCATTTCCTTTCAGGGCAGGTAGATTTCAAACAATAGGCCACACTAAGGATATTTACATCTGAAAAGTCTTATGAGGTCCCTGCCATACAGGTGAGTATTGGGCAAGGTAGAAAGAATTTACATTTGAGTTCATTCCTTAGCTACCTTTCCCCACAAGTTAATCTAGTTCTGCCTTTAACTCTTGATTTTGCTTGCAGACAGGCTATCTGAGGCCCACCTGAATAGCAAGGGAAGTTTATGAGGAACTGGCTTTTTGTGTTACAGGCCTCATGCAGGGAGCCCTTGAGAAAAACAAACCTTTCTTAGCTTATCCAAATGTGATTCAGGATACAGTTTATACTTAATACTCAAGAAGATTCAATTGAGAGAGAGAGAGAGAGACAGAGAGAGAGAGAGAGAGAGAGTAGAGAGACAGTAGATACATTTTACTCAGAGAGGCAATAGATTCTCCCTACTTAGAGAGAGACTCAGAGGAGGAATGAGTTAGTTAATTCACCAAGTTAAGGGCTAGAGACTGGAGCAGATCCAGCTAACCGCCTAGGGCAGCCCCGGGCTGAGGCTAGAGACTATTAGGAACTGATCACCAGGGGACTCGGAGGGCCTATGAGGGCCCCAGGCATGGCACAGAGAAGAATACAACCGGCAGACTATGAAAAATGACTCTTGAAAGACAGTGTGAGCCAGAGAGTTTCCCAAGCACTACAATGCCAGGAGGCTAAGCATGGGAACCATCCTTCTTCAGCCCCCGAGCCAGTGCAACATCAAGACCAAGATGAAGAAGCAGTTTAGCCGCATGGGCCCTAGGCTTTGGGTAAACACCCTGTATTGCCAGAGAAAGCCTAGCTAGCCTTTTACAGATGTATATGATGCTTAATTTGAGATGTTAACTTGACTGGACTTTGGGAGATACCCGAAAATACATTCAGATTTCAAACCATCTCTGTACTCATGTCAGTTTGTAATTCCCCCCAGACCTGTGTCTTCCTGGACAAAAAATCCTGGTTATCTGCAGCAGACCCATGGTTTATAACAACCCATTGCTGGTGGGATTGCAAGATGGTACAACCACTCTGAAATCAGTCTGGTGGTTTCAAACAACTAGGCATAATACTACCAAAGGACCCTGTTACACAATTCCTGGGCATATACCCAATGGATCCCCCAACATGTAATAAGGACACATGTTCCACTATGTTCATAGCAGTCCTATTTATAATAGCCAGAAGCTGGAAAGAACCTAGATGTTCCTCAGTGGAGGAATGAATACAGAAAATGTGGTATATTTACAGAATGGAATACTTCTCAGCTATTAAAAACAATGAATTGATGAAATTCTTAGACAAATGTATGGAACTGGAAAATATCATCCTAAGTGAGGTAACCCAATCACAAAAGAACACACATGGTTTGTACTCACTTATAAGTGGATATTAGCCCAGAAGCTTGGAATACCCAAGACACAATTCACATATCAAATGATGCCCAAGAAGAAGGAAGAACAAAATATGGATACTCTGTTATTTTGTAAGACCCCCCAAAATGGAGGGTGCCCCAGCACCCCACACCACAGAAGGCGACACCCAAATCACTCTCGAGAAACGGTCTTGATGCAATAACATGAGGATTTCTTTATTCCAGAATTCTGGGTTCCACCGCCATACACCTTGCAGGGCTAGAGGACTGTGGACCCCAAGTGCAGAAGTGGGACAGCGTTTATAAGTTCACAACAAAGCCTGCAAATCACCAACCAATCATTCCTTAGCATCAAGAGCCTGCAAATCACAAACCAATCATTCCTTAGCATGGAGAGCCCATGAAATGCGAGCCAATTGATTTGTTCCACTCCATAGTTTTTAGGCCAATCAGTTTAAGTTATCAGAGCCTGCGCTTAGTGGACCAATTAGTTTCCTATTTTCTTGGAGTCTATAGCTGCGTGAACTCCTGAATAGGGGTAATGGCATAAGCAGTTTACAGAAGCAAGATAAGCTTAGCTCATTTCCAGTTACCTTGTGTGGCCAGGATCACGTATTCAAGACCTTTTTGCCTTGGTCTTAAAGGGCGGACTCTGGAATGTGACCTTTTACCTAGTTTCTAACAATGAGCACAAAGAGCAGGCTCTGCAATGTGAAGTGTTTGGGGCTCCTTAGAAGGCTGGAGTTAGGCTGTATTTTCTATTCTTTCACTTTCTTAGAAGGGGGAGCAAAATACCCACAAAAGGAGATACAGAGACAAAATGTGGAGCAGAATCTGGTGGAAAGACCATCCAGAGACTACCCTACCTAGTGA